>NW_008678515.1:34017-80510 GCF_000695815.1 Acanthisitta chloris
CCCATCTTGCCATAGTGCCTGTGCCTCCAGCCCATAAAACCTGAGCTCGGTGTGGCTCTTCGGTAGGATGAGGGGGAGTTAAAGAGGTCCCTGCACTGTGCTAATCCTTGCACAATTCTTAGGGAGGGTTTCTATTTTTGGCATAATTTATTTTGAGTGAGTGTTTCATTGTGGGCTGGGGGAGAACACAGATGAAATTCCATATTCTGGCTGTAGATGCTGTAGATTTTTGCCTGAGCATGTACACTGTGAGCAGATTGCAGAGAGAGACACTGGGAGGTGATGCCAGGAGAAAAAGGCTACCCTAAAATATGCCTAAAGGTAATAATACCTCTTTTCTCCTCCTCCCTTTCGATTTCCTGCTGGTCACAGACCCTCTGGCTTAAAGCACCACTCAGATGGCAACACACACAAACAAAACCTGAGTGTATGCAACAACCCACTGACTGGTGAAAGAAGAGCAGGAGAGCTCAAAGAAAGTATTCAATATTAACCTATTAAAAATCCATGAGTGTCTTTCTGTAAGTTGACCATCTCCCAGTTTGCCTCAAATAGTACAGCATCCTCCTTATCCTTGCCTGCTCTTGTGAGGTCTCAAGACATGCAGCACTAGGCCTGGTTAGCATTTAGATGAGAGACCTCCAAGAGCTTTGGCTTGCTGAGAAACAAGTATGGTAAGTGGCATTTTCCTCTCCCGAGTCAGTGTTGAACATGTGCCTGTTCCAGCAGCAGAAGATCTCATTCTTCAGTGCTGTCATTCTGGCACCCAAGAGCTTTCCAAAGTTAAAGTCCATCTTGTCAACACCAGATGTACTGAGATGCTCTGGGTGTTTGCTAAAGAGGAGAGACACATGTGCAGAACATGGTCCTGGCAACCATCACAGTGTTCAGTGTTGGATGGGACCTTGGAATTGAAGTATTGAGCAAAAATGATAATATTTTTAATGCACCAAGGGTCAGCTGAGGTGGTGCTAGAGGAAGGCACTTTCAAAGGAGGAATTCAGATCTCTCTGTGCTTCTCCTTTTTGCTTGATAGCATTGAGCTGACAGTAGCTGGTCCTGATCATTTGCTCCAAGGGCTGCTACTAGCAGTCTCAGTCCTCTCACAGCACCTGTTTCTCTTGCAATATGTCACTTGCTGTCTTTTGAAAGCAGAACATCTGTCTTGTTTCTCATCAGTCTGTGTTTTCTCCAGACTATTCCTTGTGGGCAACATTGCTGCTAATTTACACCTGATGATTTAGAGAAGAAGATGGAGAAGATGCAGGAGAAACTGCACCTGGAGAGTTTCTTTGCTGGAGTTAGCTGTGTGTCTGGAATGGGACAGAGGGATTCCTGTTGGTGAGGCAAGAGAAAGAGTTTTATTTGCCAGAAGTTTCTTGCCCTGAATGTTTTCAGTGACAACCTGAAGGTCACCATAAGCTACAGACAAAGTCAAAACTGGTTGCACAGTACAGTACAGAGCAGGGAAAGGTTTTTATGTTAGAACAAAGCAGCTATGGATATAACACGGATCTTTTTTTCCCCCTCTGTGGTCCTGTGCCATTGTAAGAGTCTACAGCTGCAAGATGTCTGTGTGATGGTGACATACATGCAGAAGACACCCTGCACCAGGCAGGCATGGAGCTGGATACCTTTCTCTGAAATAAGTAAAGCAGAGGAGAGAGTTGTTCTTGCATTTCCTACAGGTCTGGGGACAGCCTGACTTCCATGACCTGATCCTAACTGCTCCATGGCTCCACAACGGTGTATTGAGAGAAATTACAGTCACCAACATGTTTGCCTGCAGAGGCTTCCCAGCAGGGACTTAACCAGTAAGTGCTAGTGTTTATCCAGGGTACCATTACAGACCATTTCCTCAGGCTGTTTTCTGGGTTTTCCATCTCAGGGAGAAATAAGAAGCCAAATAACAGATTTTTCCCTGATTTCTTCCTCAGACTGATGTGGGTGGAGAGGTTGCATTGATAACTAAGGACACAGTTGACATTTTGTGGGGTTCCTAGAAATTCAGCATAGGTGTCTTGAGCCAGGGCTGCTTTGTTTTAAAAGTGAACGTGAGCTGTTGGACCTGGCGCCGTGGGATGCTGACACCACCTGGCAGAAGGGTTGTGCTCAGATCAGGACGACTGTATGTGTTTAATTTTGAGCTGGAGGAGGAGAACTATGGTGAGTCCTGGGTCAGTGACAATGAGGTCTGGACTCCAGATGTGCAAGGCCTGGCAGCGCTAGATGGGAAGGCTGTTTAGAGAAGAGCATTTTGGAAGTCTGGGGGAGTGCACAGTGGGATACTAGATCTCATATTAAATCTTCAGCCAAAAAGGGAGGAATCTAGCAGCAGTTTTATCAGGCTGGGCTACTGCAGGAATTGCTTCAGCTGCAGGCCAGGAGTGTTGCTGAGAAATTGGATCCTGCAGCAGCCTTATCTGATGGGTCAAGGGAACAGCTCCCAGATTTTGCAAAGTGGTTGCTCTCAGAAGGAGGCAATGGGGCAGTGAGCTGGTTTGGGATTGCTGTGTGAGCTTTTGAAAGTGCCCAGTGTCGAGTGGTGCTTTCAGCCGAAGGTTGTGTATGTTTGGAAGCAATATTGCAGAGACACATTGCTGCTTAAAAGCCACAGAGCTTCTGCTGCTTTTGAAAGCTTAACTATCCTGGTTGACTTGCCCCCACGGCTGGGGGTAGTGAGGCACTGGAACAGGTTGCCGAGAGAAGCTGTGGATGTCCCATCCCTGGATGTGTTCAAGGCCAGGTTGGATGGGGCTTTGAGCAACCTGATCTAGTGAGTGGCATCCCTGTCCATGGCGTGGGGGATTGGAATTAGATGATCTTTATGGTCCCATCTAACCCAAGCCATTCTATGATTCTATGGAAAATGGGAAGGAGGTAATGCAGCAAGTGGTGCTCCTTAAATGCAAAATCTCATGCTTCAGTGTTCAGTCATATTGTCAGCTCCTCAGATATGAGTGTGAGATGTCTGTGGGTTGCTGGAGCAGCAGGCAGCATCTCCTGCTGCAAGGTTGCTTCTGTACATGGACCCATCTGCTTCTGTTGCTCTTGGCATGAGTTTGTTGCCTCCTGTGATGTGAATTGTCATGACTGCTGTGACATGGATGAGAGATCCATTTCTAGAGCAAACCCCAAGCATCTGTAAGCACCATTACTGTCTTTGTGCTCAGTGTGAGAAATGAGTAATTCCAAAATTTGTCTTGAGTCTTTTGCAAAGACTGTGGCTGTGGATAGGCAAACTAGACATTTCTAGTGTGCTTCTCTGCTCATGCTGCTCTTTAGCTTGATGTGTCTTGCATGGTAAGAACTGTGCTCATTTTTAAATTGGATATTTAAACATTTATTGTGAGGAAAAGATTTAAAACAGGATTGAAAAACCAGTGCTACCAAGAGTGGCTGTGCCCATTAACAGGCACGTAGGCACCATGGTGGTGGGAGCCATGGTCCCTACAAATGTTAGGTATTTCCAGGAGTAAACAGCAGCTGTGAAAATTTTAGGGATGTGAAATTCGAATTAATCACTGAAAGTTCCTACTATGTGTCTCTCAGGTGCTCAGTATCTTTGGTGGGTGCAGACTGTGGGAGGAGACGTTGCCTTGAAAAGCACCTAGAGGTAGAGAGAGTAGCTTGTATCCAGGGCAGGTTTTGAAGGGAGCATGGTGAGGAGGAGGAAGACAGATGAAATATTCTTTGAGCAATATGCCTTCTGTGTTTTCAGTGGGGAAAAATGTTAGTGGAAAAATAAAGCCATATTTGTAGTATTGAGGTGAAGTGTGTGACTTCAGAGTGGACTGCTCTGTTCCCCAAAGACAGTTCAGAGCCAATCTCTTGTTTTGCAAGCTGACCTCCATAAGGGACCTGCTCATCTCTTGATGTTTTTTTGTCAAGGATATAAAGCTAATAGAGAGCACCCAAAGGAGGTGCTCTCTGTTCTTCATCACGAAGATGGTGAAATGTCTAGAGGGGAAGCTGTGTGAGGAGTGGCTTGGTTTGTTCAGCCTGGAGAAGGCCCCAGCTGGCTGCAGAGGATCTAGTAAACATGAGTGGGTTTTAAAACAGTTTCTTAAACAGAAGCTGGATGGGATGCTGTATGATCAGAGAACCATGTCCCTGCACTGCAGGACCACAGTGCAGCATCTCAGCTCTGCCCTGGGAGCACCTCCTTTGGTTCAAAGGCATTGCAGTCTATCAGGGAGCTCCCAGGAAAGCTTTGGGAGTGGGTTTTCAATAGTGGGTGTTGTGGGGACCTTTCTGTCAGCAGGTGTGGGGCAAAAGGCCAGATGACACCTCAGAGCATAGCAGGGAATGGGGCAAGCCCTTACAAGGGAATGTACAGTATGCTGGGCACACACAGGCAGCATCCAGTACAGTAGCAGCCTGGAATAGTTTGGCTGGGTAGTCCTGTATGAGGGAACAGTCCTGAAATAGGCTGATAGCCTTGATGTTATTTTTGCTGCACTGGAAACCACAGCCCTGGCATCCTGTGTGGCTGCTGGCTCCCAGGTGGCTGTGCTGGGGCAGGTGCCCCTCTGCATCCTAATGTGGGAGGCAAGGAAATCACCTTTCAGTGGGCAGAGGACAGGGATTTAGAGGCAAAAGGTGAAAGAGTTGTAAAAATGAGCTTGCAATGTTCTGTTATGAAGCAATATGGGCATGGCATGGGAAGTCAGTAGCCTACAACGCTGAGGACCAGAGATCAAGGAGAGGGTTCCATGGAGGAATCCCTCCTCCCTTCTTGTGCTGCTTCATCATGTGGGTGGCAGTCAGAGCTCCATTGCTGCAGCTACCTTTGTCTCAATAGTCCATGCAACACAATAGATGCTTCTGTCAGAGTCATCATCTTGAAATCCATCTCGAATTGTAAAATATCTCCCAAAGTGACAGTCTCCACAGGGAACTGGACAGTGGTCAAACAAATTCCTGGTTCAGTCAAAGGCTGTCCCAAAAGCAGCCCTAGGGTTGTAGGCTTAAATCGCTTAGGATTATGGAGATTATGAGGTCTGTAGAAACTTTCTGACCTCATTGATTAATTTTTAGCCAAAAATCTTTTCTTTTCAGATCTCAGCATGAGGCAAACTTTAGCAGGAAAATAGTTCAACACTCAAAAGCAAATCTTGCAGAAAAAAAGGTGTTAAGCCTAAAATTTCATATAGGAAAGTTGGGAGGAAGGCAGTGCCAAGCTTCACGTATGAAACAAACTCTGACTTACTGGGTCCTCAAAATAAGTGGCCACTTTTACAAGGTGACGATGACTTCCAGACTGCATGTTCCTGCCTGCTTTGAGTGGGGGTGAAATGGGCAAACTTGTCATTGGGCTTCAAGGTGGATCCCTTTTCCGCACTGCATCTGAAAGTTAAGCAAGGCAAAGAAATAGAGATTGAAATTGAGGGACCTATGAGTCTTCACATAGCTGCCAAGAGTTATCCTTGAAGACAGGGAAGACATAACTACTGAGGTGCCTGCACAGTGACAGCAAAGTGACACATGGTCATAAAGAGGAGAAATATCTCCAGATATAGAAGCACATTTAGCTGCAGTGTGTGCTTCTCCTATACTCCTTTACTTATGGGGTACGAAAAGCATGTAAGGATCACCCCCTTTCCTCCTTGAGACAGTTACCTGGGCTGATTTGGGGCTTCTTATCCTCTGTGGAAAGGTGTGGAGAGAGGGGTGGTCTTTGGGTACATAGGAAATATTCCCATGCAGGAATATTTAAGGATCTCATGTACTTGTGGCTCCCTGGTGAGTAAGGAAAAGCCTTTCCTGTGTTAGAAAAGGAAACTGAACAACGAGTGTTTCAGATGAATGTGGAGAGA
The DNA here is from genome assembly GCF_000695815.1 of Acanthisitta chloris. Taxonomy (NCBI): domain Eukaryota; kingdom Metazoa; phylum Chordata; class Aves; order Passeriformes; family Acanthisittidae; genus Acanthisitta; species Acanthisitta chloris. Next base: position 39,837 of record NW_008678515.1, read on the forward strand.
GGAGAGGGCTGTAGGGAACTCATAGTTTTCACAATATCCCATCTATGAATTCCCCATCTACTGCCCTTGGAGTGAAATGTCATGGCTCATTTATTCTTGTCACTATTGTGAACTGCTGTGAACACTCTCAAATTACATTATACTTTGTTAAAGCCCCATCAATATGGGCACAAGAAGAAAAATTATTCATGGCTTTGTCCTGCTCCTCAAAGAGTTTAGTCCTTACCTTTGTAACCAGCAGCCAGGTTTCTCTTTCAACTTCTTAGCCTTCTTAGGAAGGACAAAACCTCTCTCATGGCCCTTCCAGTGAACTTTATGCCTGGAAACCCTGAAGCTGTGACTTCACTTAGAGCCTGAAGGGGCAAGCTCTGGATTGTGTCAGGCAGGATGTCTTGGGACTTGAGGTCTTGAGAAGAAGTGATGGATAGGAAAAAAAAAGGGAAAAGAAATAAAACGTCATTTTTGTTTCATTTCCCAAAGGTCTCCTTAACACTGTTTCATTCCGAAATAAAAATGTGCCATGAGTCCTGTGCTGGAATGGGAAGATGGTCTCAATTCACAAGTGTGGGGTTAGCTCCTGAGCTCATGCTATGCTCCTTCAGGGCATGCAGTGAGGGGGAAAATGTCTTTGGGCAATGCAGAATGGAGAGGACTTTCAAATATTCCCTGCCTCCATCTTCCTTGGGAGGAGTGCGAGCATGTTCCTGAAGTCTGCAAACCAAGTACATCTGCGGTGAAAGTCTTTTGGGAATAAATATTAAGCTCATCATACATGGGCTATTGCATGATGGATTATTGCACAGCTATAAGAATGCATTTCTCTCTGTTGTAAAAGCAAGTAAATTCAGTTGTTTTCCTCTAGCTGCACTTGTAGATGTGATGGAGCCTTTTGTGGTTGGAATCTCTTGGAATCAATAGAGTTACACAAAATAGCTTCTCTCTGGCAGTGCCCCATCCAAAGTCTTTTAAATCTGGTATTTTGAGAGTCTCCAATGGTCAGAAAGATCCTAAAAAGACTTGATCACCATGTGACAGAAGAAGAGGTTGTGGGGTTTTGTGTAAAATGATTCTGTGTCTATGAGAACTGCCATAGTTTTTTATTGAAAAAAATATATGTAATGAATGCTGTGCTTGGTCATAGGGTTCCCAAGATCAAACCTAAATGTATGGAGGTATTGAGAGCTATATATGAATTATAAGTTTAGTAATGAGACCTTTTACCTTCCCACCTGCCCTGAATTGGCTTTCTAGATGTACTTTTTTAAACAGTCAGATAAAACATCCCTAGTGAAGTTAGTTTGTTAGATAGAAGTATACATGGAACATATGATATGGGGTGTGGTGGGAAGGGTTTATTTGGTCTCATTTGGGATGAGTGGGATAATATCACTTGAGTAAAATAGATGTGAAAGATAATGTAGCCTAGAAGTGTTTACAGAATGAATCTGAATTACAGTACCTGAGTTAACCTGAGTATAGTTTAGCCATCTCAGGGATGCCAAGGCACCTGTATTTCATATATGTTTATGCACAAATCTACCTCTGCAATCTTTTTGAAAGTGTAATTTTATAACAGGTGGTGGCTTTTGGCAAATTTCCAGCTGCCAAATCAGAGCTTTCTTATGGTATGAAGAGGGAAAAAATTATATAACGAATATGTTTTTTGCAGTACCTACAATTTCCCTCAAGTAGATGTTGCTGCTTAATGTTATCCAGTATTGAGGGGTGCCGGGAAGTGTTCAGAGCGCCTCAGGAAAGCTGGGCTCTTCCCTTTCTGTGCCATGAATCCCCAGGTTGTATGCATAAACAAAGCAATGAGCTATAGCTATCTCTGCCCACTCCTTGCCCAGAGCTGGCTTTGGAGCACGGGTCTTTGGGATGGGTCAGGTAATTTCCTTACTTCTTTCCATAGGATGAGCAGGTCTAGGCCTATCCCTTCCTTGTCATGGAGTGAATTACAATTTTATCTGCACTTGGGAGACACCTGGGCTAGATCCCTGTGGAGCTTGTCAGCATATTTTGCAATAGAGTCCTGGTGGGCACCAGCACAAAATAGGTTAAAAAAATGGCCAAACTCATGGGAAAAAATTATAGTGGACTTTTTTCTCTTAGTTACATTTCCAAACACTTTGATGGGGTGTTGGGGCAGCTCAGGTAAAATCTAGCATTTCTATCTATGTCTCTGTGTTTTCCTGTGTGTCCAGCATGGTGGTACATACACATTCATAGGAACAAGGGATGTGGGACTAGGAAGGATCATCTGGATGCATGCCCTTTGTGACCCTTTGTGTTTCAGGCAGCAGTGAAATACAACTCCATCCCCCCACCCCATCCATCTCACATCTTCATTAACGAAGTCAGATCCATCTGACTGAAAAGCACTTTGTGTCATGTAGTCCTTACTGGAAGCCTGTTCTGGGTGAGAGCTTCTCAGAGGGTTGTCTTCTCTCTCTAATTTTTTGCTTAATTTATTCCTGGCCTCTTCATACCCGTTTGTTCCTGTGCCAACATTGTCTTTTAGCTTCAATAGCTCAACTGCCTCCCTGATGTTTGCCCCAATGTATTTATAGACAGCAACCATGTCTCCTCTCAGCTTTCATTCTGTGGCCTAAGTGAGCTCTTTCAGCAGATGACTACCTAGGGAGCAGAGATGAGTAGACACATCTCAACTGCTCTGACAGTGACTGGCACCCATGGCAGCCTCGGGGTGTCAGGGTAGAGTGGGCTGTGCGGTCCCAACGAAGAGCTGCAGGGCAACCAGGGCAGCTAATGTCCCTGCTGGTATGTCCTAAGCAGCAGCACACAGGTGGGATGATACTCAAGAGAATGAGTCCATGTGACCTTGTGTGGTGGAGTCTGCCTTGGCAGATGTATCTAGATGTATCTAGAATTTGTTACTAACAGCTGAGGAAGGAGCTGGGCTGATGCTTCAAGAATCATGATCAACTCATTGAGAGACTCCCAAAGTCAATCCCTTTACTTTTTCCATAAGAATTTTGAGAAGTGGGACCAAACAGTGACATTCCCATTCAGAGCCTACCATGCCACTCAGCTGGGGAGGTGGTGCACTCTCTGCCTCAGGATGGCTTTTAAAAGAATAAACTATCTCCAGCCTTTATGGGCCATGTGGATCGAAAAAGAGGCACAAACTGTGGGAGCAAGAGGTTGCTGCCCATCTTTTACTTACTCTGGTGTCTACACACAGGTCTCCAGACAGGGTGCGAAGAGATGGAGAGCATGACTTTATCACTAATGCATTAGGTGACCCTGTGGTAGCTATTCCACTGGTTTTTGCTTTTTCATCATCTCTTTGGTCTGTACCCCCCCCTGGGGACCACATGCACTGAGCACACAGCCCACAGCACTGCAGGGAACCTGCTTTTTGGGGTTTCCAGGACCTTCTCCAGCAATGCCAGCAATCACTTCCTGCACTCTTTATTGTTCCTCTCTGCCTCTGAACCAGCTGCTTGCATTGCAGAATTTACAAGGACTGATGGTATTCCATGGGAAGGAAGTAGAGTTACATTTTAGCTTATATTTATGTGGTTCTCCTGCTTCACCTATGCTTAGGGCTCCTGCAAGGTCTATCATCACTCAGCAAAAAGGAAGGAAACAATGAGTCCTTGCCTGAGAGTGATTTTTCTTTTGCAAAAGCTTTTGATGAAAACAGAAGCCTTTTCAGGTCTGTCAAAACGGAACTGAATATGCTGCAGCTGAATGTGGCAGCAGTAATTTGCTTTTCCCAATCCGGTTTGTTTCAGCCACCTGGCTGCCCATCCTGATGGTCACAAACTGTTCTTGTGGTACAGTCTGGCTGCACCTCCTGCCCCTGCAGAAAATGGAAACCCCAGGAGAAAAACTGCAGAAAAATGCAATGTGCATTTTAGGTATGATGGTTTTCCTGTGGTCAAAAAAACTTCCATTATAAAAATTACTTTTTTGGAGGTTAAAACATCAATGGAAATACGACCGTACATGGACAAGATAATCCACCGTAGTCATGTGCACCCAGTGCTTGCTGCCATGTTGTAGGAGTATTGGATGCAATTACTTGTGTGTAATGTGCTGCTTTGAGCTTTTGTCTGCCCCCTAACACAAAGGCAGTAACTGTAGATGCTTCATTTCAGGAGATATTAAAGTGAGGTACTCACACAGAGCTCTAAGAAATACCACAGTAATGACCAGCTGCAGAAAGAGCTTGCATACAGTGCAGAATCTTTCCTAAGTAAAAGTACCTGGAGAAGATGATTTCCCCTTTTCATCTGTTTTTTGTCTCCCTTTGATAGCCAGTCTAATATCACTGCCCAATTCTCAACCAGATGAGAACTCTCCAGTTCTGCCTTTCATGCCCTGATCAGGTTAGCAAACTTACGGCCACTGGCAAATTCTGTGAGGTTCCTGGTTTTCTCCCCTTTGGCAGAAGGACAAACTTTGGAAACATTTTAGCATGGGAATGGAGGGCAAGGATTATTTGAGATCGGTGTAGCGAAGCCAAAGCCCAATGACATGGACTCCTAGGCGGGGCAGGAGAGGTGAGCTCTCTTTCTCCAGTGTGGTGGCATCAGCGTGGGCACTGCTGCAACAGTGGCTGCAGCACTTTAACCCATTAGCACCAGTGGGAGCCAGCTGAAAGATTCAGACTGAAATAAAATGATCCCATTTTCCAGATGGGGCTCAGCAGGGTCAGATGTCTGTCACAGAGGTGAAGAATATGATGAGGGTCTGGGGACATGCAAGGGTGTGCACAACCCTGCAGACGTGAACTGCAAACATCCCCAGTGCTGGGGACCACTGCGATGTGCCCATTTCAGTGCTGGGACCCACAGGGTCATGCAGTGTCACCAATGGGGCAAAAGCATGTGGCATTGCCTGGGGAAGGGCTGCGTGCTGCGTCCCGTTAGAGCCCAGGAGGATTTCCAGGCAGAAAGCAATTTATCAAAGTGTTGTGCTTACTTGCTCTTGACCTGTGTGATCAAGAGCAAATAGCCCAGGCCAACACAGGGGGGAAAAAAAAGGAAAAAAATGAAGGGGGGACGGAGGTTACAGCCTTCCTGATTGCAAGGGTGGCTGTAAAATGGCATTTGAGGAAAGCACTGTGTCTTTCCCATCACAGAGCTGCCTGTGCTCACTCAGATTTCAGTGTCTGCAAGTATGTGCTAGTGGGAGTTGGCCATTGCATTTTTGTCAGCTCCCTCCTCAGAGGCAGAACTTGATGTCCTGCTTCTCTTTTTCTTTTATTTGTCTCCCTCTGCCTCCCTGTTTCCCCTGTCCACATGACAGTCATAAAAATATAATGGAAACAATATGGGAATAGTCCTGGTTAGAGCAGCTTCCTTGTGAATGAGAGCCGCGTGCAGTAGCTGGGGAGGCTGAGAGGTCCCTTTGGAAAGCCACTGAGGGTGTGTGGCAGTGTCCATGTTTCCAAACCCAGTGTTGCAGTAGGACTGTACTCGTGGAGTGGAGCCATTTGGGTGCCATGCACTGGGCATTGTGCTGGTGGGATAGGAAACCCTAAGATGAGGTTATTACATGTGATTTTGGGTTTGTACCGAGATGCTCTTTGGGGCAAGGCTGTACAACCATCAGAGGGTGCTAAAAGTGGCCTGAAGCCTCTCCTTCTTCCATCCTGGCCATGGGACTTGCCAGTCCCTGCCAGGCAGGAGCTGCTGTGGATGTGCCTGTTGACTGTAGCCTGCTGGCAGCTGTTTGCAGCCAGGAAGGACAATATACTGATTGCAGAATCCGGTTTAATTACTCACAGCACATGCCATTAAGAGAAATTGGCTTGGCTTTCTCAGGAGTAACACGTCTGAACTGACTCACCTTCATAAAACTTGGCTCACATGCTAATTAGATGGCTTGGCTTAAAAAGATTGAGCCCCTATTCTACCACCAGCTCCAGAACAGTGTTATTTAAAGATCCTGGGTTTCCTTATATAAGAGTTCAATTGTTTTTTCAACAGAAAAAAAAAAAAGAAAGAAAAGAAAAAAGCAAAAGACCCAACCCACCCTTTAAACAGAATATAAATTTATACATCATTGAGTTCTTAATTTTCATGGAATTTCTCTCCCCCTCACAGACAGAAGTTGTATATACAGGATTTTAGTATTTCCTCTCCGGCTCCAGCCCCAATTTGAAGGACTGTAAAAGTTTGAACCGATTCCAATAGTGCGCGGTTTGCATGGTCTGTGCTACGCTGCAGAGTCAAAACAGCCCACACAGTAACAGACATGCAGTAAATCTTGGGAGAAGTGTTTCCTTTCTTCACACACACACACACACACACAGAGGATTGAAATTCAATTATAGTTTTAAAATAATACTGAAATTTGGAGGCAGAAGATAAAAAAACAAGCAGTGCTCCTCACAGCAAGGAACTCGGCATGTTTTGAAGCATGATCAGGTTTCACAGAGCTCAGAGCTGATGATAACATGTTCAGCATATTCTGTGGTCCGGCTAGTTTGCAAACATGAACTCATTATTAGTGAATGATCATAACAGTTAATTGTCTTTGGAGAGAGATTCAGAGCCCCCTTGTGCTGTGTATTTTTGCCTATCCCTATACTTTTTCACAAATCTTGGGAAGAACAGAAAGTAAAACTACATACAGATCATCAAATTAGCTTTAATAATGCTGAAAGACCTGCATGCACTGTGAATACACAAAATCCTTCTTTCTCCTCTGCTTTTTCTCCCTTGTACATATTATAAACAAAGGAAGAGAGCAGCAGGTTCTGTGCCAGATCTACCCATGTTTTCTCTTTATCTTTCCTTCCATCATGCTTTTGCCTAATTATATCACAGTGCCTCTAGGAGAGTGGCTGTATCATCAGATATTTGCAAAATGCTCAGCAGGCAGCAACGATCGTCGCACCACAATCAGAATCCAGAGCTTTGCTGGCTGAGTGTGAGGCACGTTTATAGTCATGGAGCAACACTGTGCTGGGAGTTTGCCTGTGATGCTCCTATCAGCCCTGCAGCGTGTGTCTGGGCTGAATGCCACGAGCCAAGACGTCTGTCCCCGTCCAGGAATGAGGTTGAGCTGTGATTTTGGAGAGGAGAGCAGCCCATTTTGTGGGAACTGCTGCTGTTTGCCACGCAGGAACGAACCCAGATACTGGGTGTAAGATGTTTTGTTTCTCTTCCAGATCAAGAAAGGCCGTGAAAAGGACCCAGCTGAGAGATAAGCATCACACAACGGTTATAAACCATTTTAAAATGATTTGGGTTGGAAGAGACTTTAAAGATCATCTCATTCCAACTTCCCTGCCATGGGCAGGGACACTTTCTACCAGCCTAGGTTGCTCAAAGCCCCATCGAACCTGGCCTTGAACTCTTCCAGGGATGGGGAAGTCACAGCTTCTCTGAGCAACCTGTGCCAGTGTCTCACCACCCTCACACTAAAGAATTTCTTCCTAACATCTTAGATAAACCTGCCCTCTGTCAGTTTAAAGTCATTCCCCCTTGTCCTATCACTCTATGCCCTTGTCCAAAGTCGCTCTCCAGTTCTCTTGAAGCTCCTTTGTACTGGAAGGTGTTAGAATGTCTCCCCAGAGGCTTCCCCAGACTGATCAACCCCAGCTCTCTCAGCCTGTCTCATAGCAGAGGTGCTCTAGCCCTCTGAGCATCTTTGTGGCCTCCTCTGGACTCACTCCAACAAGTCCATATCCTCCTTATGCTGGGGGCCCCAGAGTGGATGCAGCACTCCAGGTGGGGTGTGACCAGAGCGGAATAGAGGGGAAGAATCACCTCCCTCGATCTACTGGTGACACTTCTTTTGTGCAGCCTTTCTTTTGATGCAAACATGAGAGCTGGGAAAGAGACTGGAAGGGGGGAACAAGGGGAGGTAGCAAGAACAAGGAGGGCAGAGAGAAGGTAAAGTCAAGGAAAGGCAAACGCAGCCCAGGAGCTCAAGAGATCTGATCAGCTGAAACATTTCTCACTCTGAGATTAGGTGTTTGAAATTTGCCTGGGAATTGGTTTCATGATCAGATGGAAAATCCATGGGTTTTACACCCTTGCTCTCTCCCTGCAGGAATCAACATTTGTATTTCAAAGGTATCTCAAGGAGTAGCTCAAGTACTGCTTCCCCCACAGTACTGCAGAGGGATTTTGTTTACAAATGTTCAACTGCCCAGCAAGCCCCAAACAGTGCATTTGGTTGATGCATTGCTGGAGCATCCAGACAATTAACCATTGGAAGGGAGCAGGTGAGCAGCATCTCCACCTGCCATGGGAGATTTGCACTTCTGTTTGAAGTTGCTTAACTGAAATCTGTGCTACCCAAAAATTCAAAATCTGGTCCTGATTTCCAGTGCCTCTGCTAAGAAAATTTGGGTTTGAGCTTGTTGCCGAGCACAGTTCAGTCCTGCATCCCTGTAAGTTTGGACAGAACAGGCTAGTGCTGGTGCACATCAGTGAAATATTAGGGAAATGTGTCCCTGCCTGTGGATTTCAATAGTGTGTGCTCTTGTAAGCAGCCTGTTGCACAAGTCACATTGCCTGTGGTTTATAACTGGTAGCCAGATCAAAGCCCTGGAATCTTTCCAAGTATTTTGGGTGTGTTTTGTTCCATCTTTGGTCTTTCCTTTTCCTCAGCAGTCCTTCTACCATCCAGTCGTTATCTTCACCTGAATCACTTGATCAACCAAATTTGACAAAGGCAAGGTGGTCTCATAGATAGGTTGGATTTTAATGGATGTGTGCAGACTGGTAGAGGGCAGAGTAGGGACCTGGATTATGCCTCTGGAATGAGGCCACAGCTTCTTCACTGCTGGGCAGTGCATGATGTACCACTGCTCACATCTTACCTGGCCTGGGAAAAAGGGAGAAGGTAGGGGAACAGTCTTCTGGAAAATAGGTTTCATTAGGTTTGTCACCCATTATTTTTAAAAATCTGCACAGTTCAAAATCCATTGTTTCAGTGCAATTAAAAATATATCTGTTTGGGGGGTTGTTTTTCTTTTTCTACATCCTCTTTTCAGTAGTCCTTTGGCCATACTGGGGAAGGACTCCAAAAGATGCTTTTCTCAAATTGCTGAGGTATAACTCTAGATGTGGCTCCTCTTAAAGACCAGGTTGCCTAATATACTGCTGTAGTTGGATATGCTGACACATGACAGTATGAAGCAGCCTCTATTTAATAACCCCCATTTTTGGTCTTTGAAGTGACATTGCCTCTAACCCTACTGGAGCTGGTACACAGGAGGATGAGCCTGTACCAATATGCCTGAATTTTTGGTGTTTTTTTTCCAGCTTGCTGTCAGTAACATACCCAAAAATTTCATTGTAAATGCCATAATAATTGGAAAAACATTGATCTGATCCTTTTCCCCCAGTTCATTCACATATTTAGGAGTGAAAATGCTTTCACAGCTGATGACTCAATATAGACTGGTTTCTATGCACCACACAACTCTGAGAATCCCAATGGATATGTAATTGTCTGAGCCACTTTGGGTCACTAAACAGACAGGTTATTTCAGTCACTGCACATTAAATTTCTGGAAGCCTCTAAACTGAGGGTTTGCTGTCACATAAAACTGGTGTGGGATGGGCTTGGGAGCCAGGATTTGGTAGTATTTCTTTGGAGCTTTTGCAAACAAGAGCACCAGAGCCATGATTAGGGACTTTGGGACAGCCAGGACCAGGGTGGTGGGGAAAACAAGCCCCTTTGCTAATGGACCAACTTTATTCTTCCTTCCTGTTCAGAATGATGCCTGCAAGACATTGCCTGGGGCCAGAAGCTCTCATCTACCACATGGACAGAACAGGAGAAAAGGGCTCTGTTATTCAAAGTCCATTTAAAAATACTTTGATGACTCACAGGGAAGGACAAATTAGCTTAATCTTGCCAGGTTTTGGTGGGTTTTGGGGTTTTTTTTGCTTTTTTTCTGGTCCAAGGAGTCTTCAGTGCTCATCCAAGGGTGTGAGCTGGGTATCCTGATGAGTGGTTTGGGCAAATTAGAGGGACCATGCTGTGTGGAAGCTGGGGACCTCTCTTCTAGACAGTTTTTTGTCTATTAGACCCCTTCAAGTTATGTACCCCAGCTGAAGTACAGTATCACAGCCTCTCATTTTGTCTCCTTTTGACTTCAAATAAGTGAGATACGGGCTGGCTGCTGGTGCAATGAGTTTCACTATTACAAATCGTCTCATAAGCTGCCACCTGAAGGTGCAAGACAGCTTTTTGTGCCAGAAATATGAGCTTCTTATCACTAGGAGGTATTTCTTCTTGCTGCTTTCAAGCAGAAGTCTCCTAGCCTCCAAATAAGCAAACCATCAAAGGTAGCATCTCATGCCCACTGAAAACTATTGGTTTGGAGAAAGATCTCTTATTAGGATGAGAAGTTGAGCTGTGAGAAACAGATTTTTATTTGCTTGTTTGTGTGTTTTAGCTACAGAACCAAACATTTGTGAAAAATTTAGATTTTGCTCTAGCCAAGCTTAAAATATGTAGCTTGATTTCAATAACCAAATAAATTAAAAACTATTCTCATGCCAAAATGATTAAAGCAAAACATTTTATTTTCAGGTCTTTGTACAAAAAGCAAGGAACAAAATAGCTGTGTGGAAGTGGCAGCTCCTTATATCCAAAGACACATCTCTTTGGGTGTTTACCCGCAGTGAATGAAATTTAGATGCAATTTTCTCCTTCACTGGTGAAGCTGCAAACCCCAGTCTCTGCAGCAATCAGTTGCACCACAAAGCTACATGTTATTACTCAGGGGATGTTCTTCAGATCTACTTCTTAGAGCTTTGTATGATTGTGCTGGTTTTAGCACAATCATACAAAAAGGACTTTTAGCGTCTAGAAACCCTAAAAGTCTTTTCTGCCACAGAAGGAGAGCCCATGGCTTTCTCTCCAGCCTGTAGATTAAGTTTCCCAATATTCATAGAATCATAGAATGGTTTGGGTTGAGGTCATCTTGTTCCAACTCCCCTGCCATGGGCAGGGACACCATGGAAAGGGATACCCTGTTCATGGCATATTCATGTTGATGTATGAAGTGTTAATTAGTGTCAGTAACAGAAAGTGAAAAATCCCACCAGAGGTTTGTGACAGGGTGACTCGGCTGGCACATTGCAGCCTGTATTTAGACTGGGAGTATATTTTGCTCAGAGCTCAGAAAACCATGAGGCTTCTCACATTTCTGCAGCTGGTTTTGTGTCTCCTACAGGTCACCTTCTTCTGGGGGGCAGCTGAAGCTGAGCCCTGTCATCCCTAGCAGCAGGAGGTGGTGCATGGTCCCTGGCTGGCCCAGAGGACAGCATGCTGCTCCTGTGGAGCTGATCTAACAAGACAACCCATGGGGGTTTGGCAATGCTTAATCGTGTAGCTCTGTCCTGTGGTCTGGTGGTTTGGGACAGGAAGATGGGAGAAGTTCAGATTGCCCCAGGAAGAGGAGGATGTTGAAGCAAAGTCCCTCATAGCCCAAGTGAATGTATTAACCATGAAGCTGTTAGATAAAAGAAAGGGGTGTTGATGTGTGTAAGGGAGAAACAATCATAACTGCATTTTTGGGTAAACTTACTCTGCATTGAAAATAAATAATCTGGCCTTCTCCGCTAAGAAGTCTCAGCCTCCCATTCAAATCTCTGTGTTTTCTGCTCACAGAATGACCTTTAATTGTGTTAAAGACTCTGCAAATCTCTGTTTCGGGGAGAGCAGTAGCTAGAATGGAATGGCTCCTTACGTAAAGCTGAGAGACATGAATAGTTCAAGGCAGCTGCAGGGATTAATGCTTTGCAGGGCGGCTCTTTGTCTTGGGCCATGGAGAGGACTGGTATTTGGCACTCTGTTTTGTTGCATATTTTATGGTCTGGAAGAGGTCTTAACAACTTTTATAATGCAGTCACTCTACAATGGCTCTGTTCAGTGGGGCTGAGAGCTTGCCGGTATGAAAACATGTGCTATTTTTCTTTTTGTATGGATGTATGGGACGGGATGCTCTCCACCAAGGAATTCTTTCCAGGTAGAGGTAAAAGACTTGCTGATAGATCTGAGATTTCAAAGGTCATGAGATTTGGGGTGGAGTTGTGAGTTTTGGCAAGATGACACATGTTTTTGGTTTGGTTTCTGCTTTCAGAATGGGAACATGCCGATGTAGTGAGCCATTGGAACAGGACACTGGGGTCTGAGACCATGACCAATGCTCTGCAATGCCAGAGGTGGGGATACAAAGGCTATCCTTAGTAGACACCAGCTCAAGATATTCAGTGGTAGTATCTCTCGCTCGTGGTAAAGGAGACAATCTTGAGCCTTGCAGGATGATTTGATCTCTGAGGCCAACTGCTATTGCATGCACTAAGCCACTCATGTTTGCAAGCAGAAGACATCTTGGTCTTGCCTCCTACTGCAGAAACTTACTACTGTGCCCGTTATGATACCAAATTTCCTTCATGCTTCTTCTTTCTTGCAGTTTATTTCTTCTTCCCAGCATATAGTTGCTTTCCACTTGTTTATTACAATGGCATTTCTCTTGTCTGACTCAACCTTTGCTTCCTAAAAAGCATGTCCAGCCACTGCTCTTGTTGAATTGGAGGGACAAATCTGGAGCAGCCTCCTTCTGGGCTGTAGGAAATCTGCAGGCATGTGGTCCCATTTTGAAATTTCGTGAAGGGGAAATGCACATTCTGTGAGATCATCCACTGTGATATCTGTTGGGAGGAACTAGAGATGCCATGTGCAGTGCTCAGCTCACGCAAACCCCGTCTGACAGGAAAAGGAATTCCTGTGTAATAAAAATTAAGATAATTGCCTATGAAGAAATGTTTCATTGTGGAGGGTATTTTCATACACATTAGTGGACAGGAGGTCAAATTCAGAGAACATAAGATCAAGCCCTGGGAGAGGTGATTTTGTTTTTTTTTAAATTACCATTTTTTTTTCTTTTTTCACAGATGCTGTTGGATTCTGGGGTAAGTCTCTACTTACTTTTCTGGGGAAAGCTTAGAAGTCCTAAAACTGTGGGAGGAATGTCACTGTTTTCTCCATTGATTCCACATCTATTTTGGAAGTTATTCCACATATTTTGAGGAAGAAAACAGTTTTTATTCTCTATAAATACACGTAAGCTAAGGTCTATGAGGGTTGGATTCATAGTAAAATTTGCTAGGAGAGGTAGTGGGAGATGGACAAAGGGAGAAAAGAAAGTGTGAGAAGTCACCTTCAAAATATTCAGAATGAGGAGAGGTGCTCTTGCTGTGTTGGCCATGGACTTGGAAGACCTCAGCATTGTTCTGGGGTCAGCCATAAGACACCATGCCAAGGTTTCAGCTCATACATTTACTTTGCAGTTGTAAGAGACTAAGAGCACATACACTTAACTGACAGTTTAGGAAATGGTTCTTCACCCAGAGGGTGGTCGAGCACTGGAACAGGCTCTCCGGGTAAATGATCACTGAACCAAGCCTACAAAAGTTCAAGAAGCTTTTGGACCATGCTGTTAGGCATATGGTGTGATTCTTGGGGCTGTCCTAGGCAGGCCCAGGAGTTGGATGTTGATGATCCTTGTGGGTTCCTTCCAACTCAGGATATTCTATGAATCTCTGATCACTATGGAGATTCATTTGTGAATTGTGTACATTTCCATAGACTTGGAGATGCTGCATCATTTCTCCACAGTTGTTCAGGGAAGCTAGAAGTCTCTATGAGATAAGAGAACCCTTTGGCTGAATCCCTTGAGTATTAGGAAGCCCTAACAGTTTGAGGTACTCATGAAACGCATTAAGTCTTCATATGGTAAATAATTCCTGTCTTTCCACAAAACGGATCTAAAAAGGAGAAAAACAGGATGCCTTTTGATCAAATACATTATCTTATAATCTACTCTGGGTCTGCTGAAGGCCAGCATTGGCATATTAAGAGCAAAGATTTGTAAGCAACTGTTTCTGCAAGTGAAGGACTCTGATCACGGGGTGAAACAGCACCTGATGGTTGGGATAGGGATAGGATTAGCAGAAGTCCACATCTGAGCTTCCAAGCTACATATTGCTTACAAACAGGATTCACAAACACTCAGACTTGCTCAGATTTTGATCTCTGCTTGTTTTATGCAGTAGTCCAAGGGGTCCTCCAAAGAAAAGATTTCACCATTCTGTCCTTCCAGAGAGACCTCATATCAGTTTGATATGGAGGGGTCTTGGACCGAGGTGCTATCTGAGCAGTAGTGGTTGCTTATCTGCTCATCTCCTTCAGCTGTACTCTCCAAAGAACAATTTTTTTCTCCTTGTCTCCTGCTTACTAATATCTCCTCCTGTTTGTCCTTGATTTCATCAGCAGAAAATGTGCCTATGTGTTGTCTACAATGGATTTTTGAATAAGTGCCTTTTGGGCAGCTGATTCTGTTGGCATTTTGGTGTAGACTGGTAAGAAGAAAGGAGACGGAATGGGATTCAGGACTCCAAAAATTGAAACCACCTCATTTTTCATGCCCTTTGATTAACTCAGTGGTTTATTTGCCTGTAACAATGACAAATGACGCCACCAGCTGATGCTATCACATTTGGCAGAGTCAGCCTAGTTTTGAACTTGGCAATTAAAACTATACATGGGACAGATTTATGGTAATGTTTCATGAACTCTTAGGGGAAAAATGTCTTTGATAGATACAAGCTAAGAAGGAATCTGAAAGGTTCCTAGCAGCAAGGACAAATAGTTCCTTCATGTCCTATCTATTTATTCTGAACTACTAATATTGACTAATGCTGCTCCCTACCATGATCATAGGATGTCTGTGTTTTATTCCCATTGGGTTTTTGTCTGTCTTACTGTCAGTCTAATGTCACGGTTATTTATACCAGTGTAAATTGGGAGCACTTCCACAGAAATTAACTGTGCTGGCTTTACAGGCTCCAGAAAAGCTTAAAATACCTTGTCCAAGCAGCTGAGTGCAGGTGGTTGCTTGTTGAAGCAGAAATCTCACCTTTCACTTAATATCTGCTTCTTGCTTTCCTGGTTTTAGGAGAGGCTTTCTGAATGCAGAAGACTCAGACCAAAAAAGCAAACTAAAGCTCCAAACATATTCTTCAGCTCTTGTTATTATTACCTGGGTGGTAGCTGGGAAGGGGTCTCGTAGTGTTGAGTTTTCAGGTCAGATACTACTGAATGTCAGGACTTTGCAAGGAAGTGACCCCACACCACACTTGTTGAATCCATGAATGCCAATAAGAGTTTTGTGTGCCAAGACGCTCTGCATGTGGGATAGACCCAAACCCATTAATTTCCTGAATCATGTCTGAAACATTTTGCAACCAGTGGAGAGGCACAGCCATCCCCAACTGCCTCAGACTACATGGAATACTGCTTTACAGGGCCATGAATCCCACCTAGCATCCTAAAGTCAAGGTTAATACCCATCATGGCTATAGCAAGTGTGGTCAAACTTTGACCTTACAAGTTCTGTACCCAAATCCCCATGTTTCTGCAAGGCATGGAACATAGCCCACGTCTGGGAAGATGGGAGAGGATGAAACCTCCAGGAGAAGCTCCAGGAGTGTCTCACAGGAGGTTAGTGGGTTCCCATGAAGGTTCCTCTGCAAGACAGGAACAAGAAGACCACTGGGACATTTTCTTGCCTGCCCAGGCACAGAGGAGTGGGGATTATCATGTACAGACCCACTTTGCTGGGAAACAGCTCTGTTAAAAGCAGGGATGTGACCTGTGCTTGCTGGTTTGAGCCCTGCTCACACACAGGAGGAGGATGAGTCAGGAACCACACACCTGGTCCTCCAGAGGAGACACAGGTAGACCCAAAGGGCTCTGCCTTTGACATGAAGTCTAAACTCATTGATTACAGGCAAATCCAGCAGTGCTGTAAGTCTGAACTGTACAATGCAATGTACTCATCCACCCCTCCCCTCCTGCAGTGCTGCTAGTAATTAATTCGGCACATCTGCTAATGCTCCTCGTCTCTCTCTGCTGCCCATGGCTCTTGTTTAAATGTTAATACTGCATGGGCTACCTTTTATCTGGAGATGAAGATGGATTGCTTCGTCAGGCTGGATTTAAATTCATTTTGCTGTTAAAAATTTGTAATTATATTGAAAGGTTGTATGAAGTCCAAGACCTCTCTGGGCTACCGTGGTTAATTAGCTGCTACAGATATTGTGCATTCAATCAAATTGTTCTCACTGCATTAAATTCAGTTATTAAACATTTGAAATAGTTGAGATATTAGCAATGCTTGATTGCTGAAGGTCATACTCTTCGTTACTCATCTAGGCTTTGTGTCAGGCAATTTAAGTGCAAATGGATTTGTGGGTTGAAGAGCCCTCTGAGAAGGGATTTGCTAATGGTTGGCAGATTTGTACAGACACTGAGGATATAGTTAGAGGCTGAGACTGGGACCTATATGAAAGCAACGAGCTCTTCATGCAGCAGTTCAGGTGAGATCTGTCCCTGTTTGCAGGTTCCACCATGAAAGTAGTGTCCATGAGGGACCTATTGAAAAGGTTGTGTCAGACTATTTGAAGGAAGGGAGAGGATTACTTCAAATAAATTCAGATGGGGGTGAAGCGAAAGCTTTAGATGATGATATGAAATTGGAAAAAAGAACCACTGCATATAAATGGAAATAGATGTCTTTGTGCCAAGGCTGACATCTTGGTGGGAGTCTGTTATAGACCACCCAATCAGGATGGTGAGGGTGATGATTTACTCTACAGGCAGCTGGCGGAGGGCTCCAGATCACCAGCCCTTGTTCTTGTGGGTGACTTTAACCTGCTGGATGTCTGCTGGAAATTTAACACAGCAGAGAAAAGGCAGTCTAAGAGGTTCCTCGAGTGCATAGAGGATAATTTTCTACTTCAGCTGGTAGATGAGCCTACTAGGGGTGAGGCCCTGCTAGACCTGCTGTTCACAGCGAAGGGCTGGTGGGAGATGTGTTAGTTGGAGGCCATTTGGGGCACAGAGACCATGTAATGACAGAGTTTTCAATACTCAGGGATGCAAGAAGGGTCGTCAATAAAACTTCTACGCTGGACTTCTGAAGATCAGACTTTGGCCTGTTCAAAAGTCTGGTTCAAAGTGTACCCTGGGAAACAGCCCTTGGAAAAAATGGTTCCTGAATGGTGGGCTGGGTTCTGCCCAATTTTCTTGAAGGCATCATGTGATGTGGCTGAGACAGCCTGTGACATAGCTAACACAGATGCCATCACTTTAGAGCTGGGGAAACTGAGGCAGGAGGTTACTCAAGGTCACAAATAGCAGAAATCTTCTCTTTTCCAGAAACAAACCCAAACCTTTTCCATCACTCAAAGTCCACTTCAGTGCTTTAGTAGAGATATTAAAGACAGCCCTCGGCCCCTCTCTGCAGAGATGATGCTGCAGCATAGGGTCCATATTTCAAAGTAAAGCAACAGAGCCTCCCTCCTTAGCAGCTCTCACCTGCTGCCTCCACGTTCCTAGGTGAGGGAGCTGGTGAATATTAAGTTCTCCAAGAAAACTGTAGTGAGCTGTGTTGTACCCCTGATTCTTATTCCAGGTGCTCCCCAGAAATTGATGCTGCTATCTGCTCTTCTGCAGGAATGTGGTGTGCTTGTTTTCATTGATCTTTCTTTTGGAAGAGTACAGAGGAGAAGAGGTTATTCTTTCTCTCTCTGTTGGACAATGTGCTATCTCCCAGCTCTGCAGCCTGCAGCTGGTTTTCTTTGTGAAAGGATTTTGGCTTAGCTGCAGTGATAATTACACAGCTGGGCAGTGGGAAATCCCGCCCAGTAGCTGACGCCTGCCTAATCGCTGCTGGTTGTGTTCAGAGACTCCAGGACCTGCTGTAATAACACAGCCACTTAATTAGTCTTTTCCTGAGTAATGGCTTTGGAAGCAAAGGAATTGCAGTTTCCTAGATCCTCTTAACTGTGTGAGTACACGGTTGGTGAAAGCACTCCTGATAAAGGATAACAAAGGGAGCAGCTGGATGTCAAACCTTGGCCCTGCCTCAGTTTCCCCTTTTTGGATTTCTTGCTCTCTGGTGTCAGGACAATCCAAGTAACCCCCACTCCTAAAGCATGGTTTATTTTAAGGACATCACAGTTCAAATGTAAGGATAAAGCAATATAAATATTTCCTTCTCTCCCAGGGCTGGCTGGCATTTCACCCACCTCTCCATTTGTGAGGCTTTCACTGTGAACAGCCCCAGCTCACCACCCAAGATAACTGCTCCATGCAGGGGCCTCTGAAACCAGTCTCTGCTGCTGCTTTAGCTTCTGTCTAGGTTTGTATTAATGACAGAGTGTCTCTTCTGTATTTGGAGGATTCAGATGCTAAATTTACTGTGAGCTGAATCTCAGTAAACTACTGTGCCTGTGCTTTCACCCTGTTGCAATTGGGAAACCTTTAGCAGAGATTTAAACTAATTTACTCCCCTTGCCTTGCTTGCCTTGGGCTAAGAGGACAGCACTGTTAACCACGGCTCAGCTGAGAGCATTGCACTATGTCACAGCTTAAATAAACTTGGCTGAAAATGAGATTTAACATAGTGTGAGGGCCATTATCATCTAAATGTGGAAAAAGAAAAGAAAAACCTCATCTGCTCCTCTTCCTCATCAACCACCCAGTCCTCTTAGAATCCTTCATTACTCCTTTCTCAACACCTAGCCTGTTAGAACCTACCAGCCCCTCAGTTCCTCCTCCTTTTTTCCCTGGCCTGTCCCCAAATCCTGATAGTAGCTTTGTCCTCAAAACCAGCTCCTGACCTGTCTCCTCCTCACCCACACATTCCTTCTTTCTTCCCTTCTCCAACCCACTCCAAGTCCATCCCCTCATGTCATCAGTTCTTGTCACGGCTGATCCATCCAAACATCCTGCTCAAAGTCCTCCAAGATAGTGTTTTTGCTGTGTGGTAATCCCATTTTTGCCTAAATTTGAGACTCTTCACCTTTCTGGCACACTCCTCCTCTTGCCACTGACATGTGTGAGTGCTGTCTCCGTGATGGCCTTCCTTCTTCTGGTCTTCCTCAGAGAAGTCCATGCTCTGGCAGGGTCATCAAATACCTAGCTCAGTGACCCACCACAGAAAACATCCAAAGAAATCTTTAAAGCAAGAAAAATAGGATATTTCCATGGGAAATGCAGACATAAGATGGCTCTACTTAATTATAAAGGCTCCAAGAGCTCTTTGTTTTAATTGGACAAAGAATGGTTCTTCCAATGGCCATTTAATGGGAGATCGGTTGGAAGAGTGAAATTCAAACCCAAATTCCCATTCACAGAACTGCAGGAAGTTGAGATTTTTTATTGTAGTTTGGATCTGCTTTGTAAAAGTGCAGTCTTAAACTTTGGCACTCAGACTCCAGCCCAATTTGCCTCACTTCCGTGCAGTTTCTTGTTCCAGTGTTGGGTCAGATCAAAGTAATCCCTGGAGATAGGGTGCCAACACCTTCTTAATTCTGAGCTGTGTTCACTCTTCAACTCTACCTCTGAGTTCAGCACTTGGGGTAGAGAGGTATTAGTAGTTTTCATTTTCTTTTTAGTTGTTAGCACTGTATTTGTGTCACGAGTTCGTAATGTCAAAATTTTCCTGTCCATCTTTCATGTCCACTTTTCCTGTGCCAGACTTTGAATATTAATACAGATAGTATCACCCACTTACTTTGTGGAGCTTATGGTAGATCCAGGGCCAACAGCTCTAATGAACCTGTGGGTAAATGATGTTTGGGCACTTCGGAGAACAGGTATCAGCACCCTCATCTCCCAGAACTGCACACCCAAATACACTCGAAGTACAAGAACTCCAGATATTCCTCTCCTTCATTACATTTCTTAATTTCTAGAGAGATAGTTGGTATCTCATAGAAAAAGCTCAAGACATTCCCACCTTAGAGCTGTTTGTCCCCGGAACAGTCAGCATGGCTGTAAAGCTTGGCCATGCGGTGGTGAAAACCAGACTGTGGTCACAGCCCTGAGTCCTGTGGGCAAGAAAAGTGAGCTGGGGAGAGGAGATGCATGAGGGTGCGATAGTCCCTCCAAGGGATCTGCTTACAGAGCTGCTGGATGAAACTGTTCATTCAAAACATTCTTTTTTTTTGTAGAAAATGCCTTTAAGAAATATATTTTAAAAATATCTGTGGGAAATGTCCAATTTCAACAACAATTTTAAGGTTTTCATTGAGGAAGAAAAAGCTTGAAAAATGTGCCATTTTTTTGGCAAAAGAAAGCTAAGGAGTTTGGCAAAAGCCCAAACCAAAACCAAAACCCTGAAAACCCAAATTGTTTTGGTTTCTGGCCAAAAAGTTTCCAGTTTTTGATTGCCAGAAACCAAACATTTTTCAGTTTTTGCTTCTTGAATGAAAACCCTCAAACTTCTGCAGAAAAATGTTAAGATAAGCTTTTGTTTTCACCCATTGTCTTTCATAGGAACAGAAGAAATTTCTGCCTTTTCCCTTTTTCCTCTGTGGAGGGATGTGTATGTGACCATGGGACTGTGATGGCCCATTTGTGAGCTCCCTTTGCTTGTCCACCTGAGCTGCAGCATTTTCTCTGCCTGGCTTAGCTCCTCCAGCCCTGGCTGCTTGCCAATTGCTGGCTGTTCATGTGCAGGTTTGGGCATCCTCTGTAAAATACTTTGGACCTTCAACTTCCAGAGATGTCAAGAGTATCTGAGGATGGCAAACACATTATGGGACTAGCTGGGCATTATGCAGGATCTGGTGCTCATAAAACTACCTTCATCTTGGCTGGGAAGCCTGGATTAGGCAACACATCTTGGATTCTTAATTGTGATTTTCCAGCCTTGCTTCCCACCCACCATGCCTGGGATTACACCTGTCTTAGTGTGCATGTTCTGCGTTGCTGTGTTCCAGCTTGGATACACTCCCTTAAAAACAATTACTTCATGTGGTGGATCTAGTTAACACCTCTTCCAGCTCTCGAGCTGCCTCTGACCTTGCAGATGCTAAGTGTTAGCAGTTGTGCTCTAGTTGCTGTAATTCTCATTACCTCAGTGTAGACAAGACCTGTTTGCACCTTGAAAGATTTAAAATCTTTTAAGGGGAATCCCTATGGAGGGTTTGATGATGGTGGTGTTTTTTTCTTCCCAGTGATGGTGAGTGCCAGTATCTGCCAGTTATTTCACTGGAGCTATGTGAGATGGGTACTTATGGAAGCTCAGCCAACTTTTTGCCCTTTACCATCCACTGAAGTCATCTCCAAATATAAATCCAGGCCCTTGTGGATTTTCTTCTTGGTTTCAGACGTGAAGGTGACCAGCTGTTGATTGAGTGTAGCAGACATCTTTGGAGAGCAGTGTGGATTCAGCTTGGAGATGAAGGGCTAAATTCAGATCATTTGTGTTCTTGGCATGTTGTTCATCCTCACTGGCTGTGTGTTTGCTTTAGAAGTCTGACTAGCTGACATGCCTCGGCCGCCGGCTAATGCGGATTAATTCTGACTCTTCGGGCTTCAAGGAAACAGATTGTGGAGGCATTTTCATCACAAGGGGAATGAAAGAAGTTAGAAGAGTATCTTAACCCGAACCACGTCACCCATTGCTTTCAATCAGAAAGAAGGACAGATGAGATTAACCTCAAAAACCCCTCAGCTTCCTTGTGGAGACTGTAAACCACAGTGCCAAGTGAGAGAGGAATGCAGGAACAGGATGATTCTTATGTGGACATGTAAGGAGCTGGACTTAGACCACCAAGCCCATTCCACATTGGCCACCGAACAGTCATCAGAGGGTGTTGACTTTTGACCACTACTGTTTTTGTTAACAGGAAAAATAAAACCATATGTTGCCTAAGTAGATGCACAAAACTTTTCTCCAAATCCCTACAGACAAACTGTCAGCAGCAGAAGTATTTACTTTGGTAATGCAGCTGGGCTTAATCCCAGCCCCATTGTGTTTGTGCATGCCTTTTCACCACTGAGCTCAATAACATGCTGTTTGCGAAGAGGGTGAATGAATGCATGCAGTATGATTTCGGTTATTAGGCCTATCGGTTACAGCCCAAGACAAAAGGCTGGAGTCAACAATAGTAGCACTACATAGGCACTGCTCATGCTTCGAGTTAGGCTAAATGGAAATCTTAGTCATCAGTCACGTCAACTAGCCATCAGCTTGAGGCAGGACAGCAGGACTTGGCCCGGTGGTGCAGATACTCAGCTGGCTTAAATCAGCGTAAATCCAGTGTAGTCCAAAGAGCCACAGCTGAGGATTTTGGCGCCTACTGTCTATTTTTGAGTTTAGTGGTTGCTGAATACTTAATTCTCTGGGCTGCAGGCTCCCACAGCTGGAGCATGGATGTGCTCGCAGGCTGCTTCTTTCTGTCTGCAGGGGCAGCGATCACCAGTGGGGTCCATGGCTGGGATCTCTGCAGGTACCAACCTTGGGGCAATCCCAAGCACAAATACAGGCTGGGTGGAGAATGGATTGAGAGCAGCCATGGGGAGAACGGCATGGGGGTACTGGTGGATGAGAAGCTTGCCATGGCCCTTGAAGAAGCCTGACAATGTGCACCAGCAGCCCAGAAAGCCAATTATGTCCTTGGCTGCATCACAGGAAGAGTGATCAGCAGGTCAAAGGAGGTGATATTGCCCCTCTACTCTGCTCTTGTGAGAACCCAGCTAGAGTGTTGTGTGAAGATCTGGGGCCCCCAGCATGAGAAGGATGTGGACCTGTTGGAGCAAGTCCAGAGGAGGACCACCAAGTTGATTAGGGGGCTAGAGCAGCTCTGCTATGGAAACAGGCTGAGAGAGTTGGGTCTGTTCAGCCTGGAGAAGAGAAGGCTCTGGGAAGACCTTCTAGCACCTTCTAGTTCCTAAAAGGTCTTCAAGAGGGCTGGAGAGGGACTTTGGACAAGGGCATGGAGTGATAGGACAAGGGGGAATAGCTTCAAACTGACAGAGAGTTTATATAAGATGTTAGGAAGAAATTATTAGTATGAAGGTGGTGAGCCACTGGCATAGGTTGTCCAGAGAAGCTGTGGATGCCTCATCCCTGGAAGAGTTCAAGACCAGATTGGATGGGGCTTTGAGCTGCCTGGTCTAAGTGGAAGGTGTTCCTGCTCATGAAGGATGGGTTGGAACTACGTGTTCTTTACAGTCCCTTCCAACTCAAACCATGCTAGGATTCTGTGACATGGCTGCATCAAGATCCAGGAGCAGAGTAATGCTATGTGTGAGTTCCATGAACACTGAGGTTGTGATGCAGGTGCTGAGAGAGATCAAACCAGGCACCAAATCTGTTCTCTTTTGTGCTTTCCCATATCAGGTTGCAAACATTTGCAGCCAAGGGCAAGTTCTGGCAGCCTCGTGCCAACACTGATTTGGTGGCAGTGTGGGCAAGACATGGGTCCACTCCCAGAGGCAGCTGCTGTCAGTGTGCCCTGGTCCCCACTGTGATGGTCTGGTGACAGGGCACCGTGCATGCCCTTATTACAAACTTGCCAAAGGGTTGTTTTACAACGTGAAAAGCTGTGGCGGCTGCAACTGTAGTTTGGGAAGGGGGGAAAAGCCACCTGTACTCATCATCACCAGAAGAGCCGTGATATTTTGGAATGCTTCTTTCTCACACAGCTGCAGCTGGAGGGATGAAAGCAGTTCAGCTCCCATGAAAAACTGTTTTGATGCTCACTGCTTGTGCTGGAAATGCTGCATGGAGATGAATTTGTAGCAAACATAGTTGTACTTCAAGTCTGAGGAAATCTGACCGTGGTTTGGCTTATTGCAAATTAACCCATTCCCAAACACTGGAAATTAGTGAAGAAGAGGCCAAATTTCTCAGAGTAAAGACTCACAGAGAAACCAGATCTTCCCAGCTAAAAGAAGATCTGGTTTTGCTGACCCTTCCATAAGCTTTTTTTCTAATATTCCATGATAAACTTGAAATTGGTTGCTGGTAGACCTATGCAACAAATCATTTAGATCTGCAAACAAACGCATGACAAGATGGGTGGTTGAAAATATCCTTTGTAGACCTACACAACAAAGGAAAACACCTTATAAAATTTAGGGATAAGCCCTAAAATGCCCCTGTAAAACACAGGACATGCATTTTAAGGTTGTTTAACACCTTTTGCTTCACAATGTAAAAAAATATGACAGTGCCACCAATTATTTCCATAATGTCAAACCTCTGGGATTAGAAGTAGACATATATTGGGGCAGTGGCACAGCAAGACAAGATGTGCAGGGAGATGCAGAGAAATTAAACCCGAGGGAAAGCCCCAGTACCACTGACACACTTTGGCAGTACACACATTTAGCATCGCAAAGCTACAGCTGTATCAGAATATTGCCATCACTAATATAATCTGATTAAAAGAACAACACTGAGTGTGCTGTGAGCTGCATGAGAGAGAAACCTGTCCCATCCTGGAGAAGCTGTACGCAGCTGATGGGAGGTGAGGGCAGGGCTGGGAGGCTCTGCAAAAGGAACATTGATGTTAAAGACAATGAGACAACCATTAAAAATCACCCATGGAAAAATGCTAGTATTTTTTCTGGTTTTCAGGGGAGTGGCAAAATGACTCTTTTGTGGAAGAATTTCAGCTTTCAGCAGAGAAAATGATCCTTTTGATATTTTTTTTCCAAAACAAGTCTTTCTCTAATTTTTATTTAGGCTAGAGACTGCTGTTGCCACTAAATATTAAGGTTTTATTCCAAATCTACTATGGGATAGAGACTGGAAATGATTCTAAATAACTCTACTAAACTTCTCTATGTTGCTTTCATACTGCTCCTTCTCCTCATCCAGGAGGCAGTCCCCTATTCAAGATTGTCCTTGAGCAAAGCTGCTTTAAGGGACTCCCAATGCTCCTTAACCCCAAATGTTTTCCTTCTGTTGCTTGGCAGTTTGCTGTCCCGCTGCTGTGCCAAAACAATTGCTTGTGGGTCATGCTGCAGATGGGGTCTGTGCACATTTTAAATCTCAATTAATTTATTTCCCCCCTTTGGCACCAAGTGTTTTCTTTCAGTGACCTTGTTTACAGATGGTTGCACAGGTCCGAAGGAGAACATTCAGGGACTTCTTTGGCTGGCTTTGTCTCTGGAAAAATGTCACATGGAAGATGTTAGGGGAACATTTTCTGGCTGGCGCCTGGTGTTATTGAAGCGATCAACTCTTTGAGATCAGTCACGGGCAGAACAAGGTCTCCTCTGCTGGTCTCAGCTCTTTGTCTTCATATGTCAATTACCTTCAGGTAATGAAGGTCTGGGCAGCACATTCAGTGTGAGTATTGCTTGGGAAGAGGACATGAGCACAAGTGCTCCCTGAATGGTTGCTCGCTAATGCCATTTCCAGGGCTTCCCCATGTCTTTGCTTGGCCATGGTGCCCAGAGCAAACTGCTGCAGGAGAGAGGGTTGAACCACAGGAAAATGATAAGTGAGTTAAAATGTTCATGGCCTCCTCAAGCCAGCCAGCATGCTATTTAAAGGAATGTATTATTCCCTGCTGTATCTTCTGGCCTGTGCAGGGAGACTTCATTAGAGCTGCTGGCAGAGAGAGAGAGAGATAGTGCCTTGGAGAGCTCACACAGCTTTCCACAACATCTCGGCTTGAAAAGGCCTTTGACTGTGCATCTTGCAAAATGTTTTCTCTGAGCTGTCAAAATACACATCAGTCAAACCAAAGGAGTCTGGAATGTGTTACGTGCGTGTTGGTGCATCATTACCAATCGAGCTGTAGCCATGTGGGAGGGGGTCACAGCAGGAGCCCCCTGAAGCTCAACAAAGACACTGTGGTCCACAAAGGGATGTCTGAGGTCCTGGGGAGTATCTGGGGAGCCTTTGCTGTGGTGGGGAAAAACCTCAAACTCAGGGTGAGTTCTCCCTATGGGGGACAAATCTTTCAAACCCCATTAGGTTTGAAAGCAAGCAAGCAATATTTTGCTATCTCACCTCTCAAAGAAGGGCAGGTCCCTTGGCTTTCTTCTCTTCCAAAGCATGAAATCACATACGTGATATGGAGCCTCCTAGCAGGGGTTGAGAGTGTGCACAGGCAGGGACAGTGTCATGTGTCACAGCACACGGTTAGAACCTCCATGGGGACCATCTGAGCTGGGAGCCCTGAGAGATGACAACTTCCAGACCCAGTGCGGTCCTGTCTTGCCGCAGAAAATATGGTTTGTGGATGGGAGGCTACCCTGTCCTGCTGTGTCTGAACAGCAAAGTTGAGGAGCAGGAGACTGACCACCATTCTGCCTTGAAAACATGTGAGGTGCTGTGGTAATTTGGGAGTCAACTGTCAGGAGCCCATTTTGTGTGTCTCACGCCCAGCCCTGAGGACATGAAGGCTGTTGAAGGGGGCTGTTCCAAATCCCAGATTTTCCTAAGGAAAAACAAAGCACACCACAAAGCAAACTCTGGTAACACAGAGATGGACAGGTAGGCAAGCAGCTTTCAGCAAAACTCCTGGGCATGTCTCTGGAGACTGTTGGAAGCTGGTTCAAGGCACTTTATTTCAAGAAGAGATTTTGGTGTCATGTGTTGTCAGTAAACATCCAAGTGAGCCCTGACCGTGGCCAGAGGGTGTCCTTCAGAGCATATGGGATCCCTTGGCCAGGCTTGGTGGCTTGCTGTGCTGCTGGAGCCCTCCTGATGGTGCCAGGCTGACGGCTTGGACGGTGTCAGCCATGTCCCCAGGGCAGCCCAGGGAGCAGGTTCCTTCCCAGCCACTCGCTGTTGGGAATGTAGGCATAGTGTTTCCATGAGTAAGCCTCGCTTGCAGGAGTGCATGTTTGCAGCGTGAGGCCATGGAGCGAATTAGTGAGTGAGCTCCTGGCCTGTTGCAGAGCTGGCAAGGTACATGTGATGTGGAGCTGGGCAAATGCACGCTCGGGAGCTTTTAATTTCACGCTTCCTGAGCTAGCACACTATTCTCTGTAAAAGCTGCAGAACTTGGTGGGTTTATTTCTGTATTAAATTTAGCATTTCTTTAAAAGTAGAAAAGGCTAAAAATGGACGTGATACAGAGGTGGGGCAGATTTCTGCATGGGCTGGGGCAAGCGTCATCTTTCTGTTTTGCAGAATATGGTGTGGTCCTGCCCTGTGCATCTGAGACAGTGCATGTCATTAAGCATTCCTAAATACACATTGCAAACATCTTGCTCAGGTCGAGCTGTGGCCCTTCCCTTCTAAGCACAGTGGATAACAGATGAGGTGTGAGGCAGGAGTGTGTACGGAGTCCCCAAGCAAAGTCAGCAAGGGTTAGTACCCCCAGATAGCAGGTCTGCATTCAGGTCCTGATTGCAGTCTCATGTCGTGTTAACATCGCATAACCAGAGCTGATGTGCTCCCACAAGGACTAATTAGACTTGATTTTGGATGCTGCTGATGTGGCCAGACCATTTCCAGGTCTGAAGCCACCTCTGGGATCTGTGCACTGTGCTTCGTGCTGCTGTGCTCCCAGGTGTGCACTGAAAGACTCTTCTCCACCACTTAGTGAAATGCAAGGGAAGAAAGATAGTAGTGAATGTAGCAAAACTGTTGGTTTTGCTTCACATATATGGTTTTTGTTTTTTAAATATTCCTTTTCTCTAATACATTCTCTGCCCTATGGCCCTAAACACCACCCCGGATCTGCAAATTCTTACCAGGTTTCCAGTCCTTACTTAGTTTCTAATCCTTTAAACTCATCTAGTAGATAGCACATGGAAAACTTTGGGTTCACGGTCACGCTCCCTGAATGGATGTGAGTGTAGTCCAAGCAAATAAATCCTGAGTGCAAGCATTCATACATGAAGAACTTCACACTCAGAAACATGACCACACTAAATTGCTGCCAGAGTTTTAAAGGCAGCTTTTGAAAATATTGGCCCTGCATCTTGTATTTCTGGAGCAAATGGTTTAATTCATTAGGGAAACGCCAGCTAGCTGCACATCAGACTGCATCCTGGGAATGCAAGGAGGAGAGAGGCTGGGATGAAGACAGCTCTGCTTGTATGCAAATACACCCTGGCCTGATGCTACCAGAGGAAACGGAAATCTTTATGATTTCTGCCTTTATTTTCCATGTCTCTGTAATGACAAAGACTTGATATAGAAGAGTATCTTTCAAGTATATAAAGCATATGCTTCCCAGAAACACTCAGCAGCAATGTTTTTGGCTCCTGTAACTAATGCTAGCAGAAGATTCAATTTCCTGACCGTCAGCACCAGTTTTTATTAAGAATGAACATTTTCACTTTATTTTTCCCCCAGTTCCCAAAGTATTATTGATAGTTGATTATTACTATTTTATGTGAGGTCATAGCAATTAGGTTTGAATTATAGACCTGCAAATGTGCAGTCTGTGAAACTCAGGTCAGTGTTGGAGTGCAGAGGTAGTATATGTCTATAAACCACCCTGAGGCTATTAATTCCATCACAGAGAAGTTAGAGGATTCCAGAATGAAGATTTTTTTAATCTCACATCATCATTTGGTTTTACAAACCTATGTCTTATGAAGGGCTCATGATATTTGTACAGTATTTTTGTCCAGGATCCTCTCTATTCAGCTCACTAAAGAAGTACCACTCCTGCATGGAGCACCCACTCAGTATTTTGTGACAGCACCATGATTGCCTCAACAAGTGTGATGTTGGATGGGGGAGGGAAATCTCAGTCCATCCCAGCTATCCCCATGTCAGCCCCAGCTGCCTGGAGCCCTGATCACACCACAGTCCCTCTCTCTTCTGCTGGCTCAAGGCTGTCTTTGGGTCTTGCCAACTTGTCTCACTTTCAGCCCTCTCAGGCTTCTTACAAAACACCTCCCTTGTCTTCCTCCATACAGCAACCCCAGGAGTGATTTATGGTGTAGTTCATGAGTTATATACTATTACAATGCGTATCATGGAAATGGATAGAGCAATGGGATCTTCTGCTTCGTTGCAAAGACCCCTGTACTTAAGCCCACGGTTTACACTCTCTTACACATGTGGGATGGGGGCCAGGATATTAAGAAAAAATTCTTCACTGAAAGATTGGTTAAGCACTGGAACAGGGTCCAAAGGAAAGTGCTGGAGACACCATGCCTGGACATGTTAAATACCGAGTAGACGTGGCACTTTGCAATATAGTTTAGTGGGCATGGTGTTATTAGGTCAAAAGTTGGACTTGATGATCTTGCAGATCTTTTCCAACCTTAGTGAGTCTATGATTCCATGATTCTATCTCTTCTAGTGCAATGTGCCAAATGAGAGGGATCATGCTCATGGGGACAGGAGCTCAATTGTAATATCCACCAAAATCTGAAGCTACATGCTCTTTCATGGCATAAAACCCATCCCTGACACTGGGTCACTGGAACACCAAACCAGTTTCTTGTGCTTAATGCTATGAGAAATCCCATGAACTTCAGAAGGATCAAGCACATGTATGGGTGCCCCCAAATCATACTCATCATTTCAATATAGATATGAAAGGACAGAGATTTGTAAGTTCCTGGTATGTTGTGGGTTAGAACTTTTGTCTTGGGAAAGATTATTCTATGTGAAACTTAGAGTTAAATTTTATACTCCTACAGTCCTTACTTACCTTTTATAACACATTTTGCCTCACCCAAGATTTGCTTGAATTCACCCAGTTATACCTGAAGGCAGCATTTGTCCTTCTCTCTGTTGCTAAGTGTAGTTACACTTAAAGTGAAGAGATGTAGGATCCTTGAAGGAAAAGCACTACTAATAACAGCAAAATTCAATTATGAAACCTCTATCAGTGACAAAGTGTTGTAGAAAACATTTTGATTGGAACAAAACACTTAGCCCTACACAAAATGAAATATTGTCTGATATCTAGGTCTTTTCATAAGCGAGTGGAAACACGTGTAATTGTGACAGGCAGAGAGGAAAAATCAATGTTTTGCTTTGAAAATTATCCTTTTCTGGATAGTTTTTTCTGGTTGAGACAATCTGACAACATTTTATGAAATATTTTGATCTGCTGCAAATTGTCTCTCTTTCTCCCTCTCTCTCCTTTTTATTATTTTTTTTTTTTAAGCAGAAGGTTGTATTTTTGGCTGAAATTTTTTACTGTATCCAGAAAGGGAAATTGTTCTGTCAAGGGTATTGTAAAAGGCCCTGTGTTTCATTGCCTTTTAATGGAACCTTAATAGAAGTTGGCAGTGTAGATGATGAAGCTGGAAGGCTGCAGCAAAATTAAAACAATCAAAAGTTGTTCTGAGGTTCATGACCATGAGAAAGTCTTCAAAGCCTGTAACTATTCACTCAGCCATAAAAATGGCTGATCTCATTTCTTCCTATCATGTCCCATCCTTGGGAGAAACGCTTGTAACTGCAAGAAGCCCATGGGGGATTGTGCTATTGCTATTGATTTTAGATGGAAGATGTGCAGATACTGCAGTGAGGAGGGGAAGAATCCGCTTCACCAAAAAACAGATGCATTGAAATCTGGGAAAGCTCTTGGATCTGCGAAGGAGAGGATAAATTTTAATCAATGTCAATGTTTCCAGCCGATTTAGAAAAGCCTGACTATGCATTAAGCTGTAAC
The DNA here is from genome assembly GCF_000695815.1 of Acanthisitta chloris. Classification (NCBI taxonomy): domain Eukaryota; kingdom Metazoa; phylum Chordata; class Aves; order Passeriformes; family Acanthisittidae; genus Acanthisitta; species Acanthisitta chloris. The sequence goes on from NW_008678515.1 coordinate 70,265, forward strand.
GACCTCTGGCAGACTTTTAATCTAAATGTGAGCATTGTAACTTTCTTTTTTAATGACGAGCATGGCTTCTAAATCCTTTGAAACACTTGCATCTGAATGAGTTTCTGCTGCTTGCAGTTTACATTGCACCCACTGGAGGTTCCTTGGATTTTTGCTGGAGTATTTCCAAAATCCCCAGGGCTAACACTACCTGGACTGGTACTTCTCTTGCTCCCCTGCACTAGTTATTTGTCCCCCATCATTACTGCTGCATATTCAGAAGGCTTTTGACTTTTAGTCTATCAGTTTGTCTATTGCAGAGCCTTTAATAATGGTTATTTCCTGCTAGTGAATGCTGAACTTGGTCTAGGGGGACCTGTTTGTAGCACAGTTTTCCGTAATTATCCAAAATTTGTGCAGCAATTCCAAGCTTATTATATAGGGCATAGTATGTAATTACAGGCATAACATATTAGGTCCTAATAACAGCAAATATATCATTACACAAATCATTCATGTTACTGTGCTGATACTTTTATATGGGGTGAGTGAATACAATTACTAATAATGACAATACACATCTTACAGCTGCAGTGTAACCAGTGCCACTGTGACATACAGCAGGGCAGGGGCAGGAGTAAGGAAACTCTCACTGAAATATGGTTGAGTCCTTGAAATATCACATCTGAAATCCAAGGTGGAAACCCTCTCAGTATAGTTTATATGTGTTCATCGCATTCATCAAAGCAGACACTCGGGAAGAGCGCTTAGATGATGGATCTCCTAATTAGTTATGAGAGGGGGAGATGGTTCTCCAGACCCCAGAGTTGTAGAGGGAGGGAAGGAATCCTATATATGCAACAGCAAGCAGAGTTAGGCCAGAAGGTCACTAGGTGGGCTGTGCATATGGTGTGTCTTACCTTCCAGTTTGGAAGAGCTGGGCTCAACCCAAGATTTGTAACAAAAGTGCTTTGAGGCACTGTACTCTTCTCTGAAAGGTGACTGCTGATACCTGCCAAATGTAGGGAGCTTGTAGGGAGAAGGTGTTAGTGCTGGCATCTGCCAGGCAGCCCTGGGTGTGGATTAAGGGCACAGAAGGGGTTTAGGGCCAGCCCTGAACTTTGCATGCAGCTCTATGATGTTTCTGGGTTTATGAGTGATTTGGGTTGATGCACATTGGTTAATGGGTTTGGTTAAGTGCTGCCATCCTGGCACTCCAAGATGCATCATCGCAGCCCTTGGCACGGAGGGCAGCTAGGTGGAGGGTAGAAGCAATGGAGAGTTCTTTTTCCTGTACTACTGTATCAGAAAGTTCAGGCAGTGGCTTCTGTTTCAAAATCTACATATTTATATCTGCTGCATGGTTTAGGCTGAAATTCGTTTCCTTTGCTGACAGGCTAACCTGTTTTCTGGGCTCTGTCTGCAGCAGCCCACCAGCATTTTTGCCAACACTAACCTGGATTTACAACACTGAGTTCCCTTTTTACAGAACAGCAGAACAAGGGTCAGTCACCCTCATTTTGTTCACATCACCAGAACACCACAAAGTGACAATAGGAGAAAAACATGTGCGCTGGATTCTGTCCTGAGGCATATCCTCAGGGGCATATGGTTGGGAGTTCTCAACAGGACCTAGACTGCACTTGGCCCAGCCTGGTTAGGGCAGAAGTCTCTGTTTTGCCTGTGCCATCCTATTTTGGTGTGGAAATATCCCAGTTAGAGCAGAGCTGATGAACAGGAACCACAAGAGCCAGAACCAGCCTGTCCAAGTGATGCCTGAGAGCATTGTCCAAACACTCCTTGAACTCCGTCAGGCTTGGTGACCACTTCCCTGGAGAGCCTGTTCCAGTACCCAATCACCCTCTGGGTGAAGAACATTTTCCTGCTGTCCCACCTAAACCTCCTCTGGCACAAGCTTCATGCTGTTCCCTTGGGTCCTAATGGCTAATTGCAACACTAAAGGCTACATTGAGCTCAGCGTTCAAGGATAGAAATGGTATGAAAGGTCATACTCCTCCCGTTTCTTTACTGATCCCACCACCCACGAGCAACAGTGAACCCTCAAAAGAATTTGCCTTTATGGGGCAGATTATTACACGTATTATTTTTGAGACTTCATAGAAAGCTTTTCAACTCCTGACAACTTAAGCTGACATAAAACCTGCCTGAAAAAAAAAACAACAACCTACCTGAAAAAGTCTGGATTTAAAGGTGCCTGTGCAGGACAGAGCTCCTCATGCAAGAAGGACTTGGCAGCTACAGGGATGTTTATTTAACAAGCAGGTAGATGGTGACTGCTGCTGTGAATCCTGTGCAGTACTTGGGACAGGTCTGGCAGTGTTGTCACATTTATAAGATGATCCTCACCTTGGTCCTTGCCTTTGGTATCTCCTTGGCCACTAAATTCCTTCAGCAATTGTTAGACCAGAACCAAGGGGAAGTGCTGATGCCCTTCATCCACCACTACTGGCATCTGTGCAGCGGATGCAGTATGAGCAAGGAGTGCAGTGCTTTACCTCCAGGCAATGTTACGGTTTGGGTGTGTGATTTCTGGTTAAATAGGGCATTCTGGTTTAATATGGCATTCAGCATCTGGGAAAAACCTAAATAAATCCTACTGGCCTCTCAGCATCCCCTTTTCAGAATGAACATCATCTCCCCTCGATGCCATGGTGGGTCATGGTCAGCTGAGAGGGCTGTGTTACCCTGTGCCCTCCCACCCAAGACATGGAGCTGGAGATTGGCGCCAAGTGGAAGCAAAGGCTTTGGCTCTGCTGACCCTGTGGAGCTGACAGCACAAGGGCTGTTTTGATTTTCCATCATGATAACAAACATCATCCCCTTGTTATCTACAGAGGAGAGTGATTGCTTGGCGTGTTTGCTGGGGAGGAGTGAGGCAAGGTCAGCTCTGTACCTCAGCTGACACTGGTGCATGCCCAGCCAGGAAAGCAAAGTGTCACCTCCGTGACGGTGTTCAAACTCACATGTTTGCTACCCGTGGGTAAACATTTACCCCTCTTGTTGTTGTCAGATTTGGCTGGTGGAGCTAGGCTGGGCTGCATGGGGCAGCGTTAGGGGTGGCAGTGCTGCTCCTCTTGCCTTGCCTGACCTCCCACTGCGATATGAAAGCATCCACACAGCCTTTTGCAGAATCTTGCTCACTTAAACCAGGCATGCCAATTTATTTTTTAACTTTTAGGGACTATCTTTCTGCCAGCATTTACTGGAAGGTGGGAATAGCAGGGAATATTTAAGGAAAGTGAATTTGGGGATTTGTAAATGAGCAACTTGATCCCAAGAGTTAATGTTTCCCTAATCGGGGGGGGGGGGGCGACACACACAAAAAATACCGCATGACCTGAAGCCCTGATGATGCTGCCCAGCTTGTGACTTACGTATTTGCATCAAATTCCTTATCTATAACAGGCATTGAAAGGAAAAAAAAGGGTAAATAAAGCATATCAGCAATATTGTATCGCTGACTCTCCCAGCAGACCTTGCCTTACTGATAATTATTAACTTTCTCAAACTGAGAGCTACTGCAGAACTCCTAACTAAAATACGACAGTATTTCTCGAATTAAAAATGCTCAGTGCATGTTTCACTCTGCTCAAAGAAAGAAACACCCACAGGGTTTCCTTAGCCTTGTGTAGCAGGACAACTTGGGGCTGTCCCCATTGCTCTTGCTCAAAACCCAGATGGGACAACTGCAGCATGGGCCACACAAAACCTGTAATTCTTCCTTTAGGTCATTTTGTGAGGTTGTTTTGGTTTTTGTTTTCTACTGCCTTCTAGTTCCCTTTCTCTCAGTGTTTTCTCTGGCTGGGCCACATGCATGAGGTCCAGTTGCTTGCTGGTTCTTGAAAGCAAATGCACTTTAAACCAAATCCTTTGACATGGGTGCAAACAGCCCAGTAGTGTTTCCCACAGTCCACGAGCTCAGCCCCTCTCCCCATTATAAGCTAAAAAGCTGGCTTTAATGTATATAATGAAAGACACGGTTAAAAATTGTGTTTTAATAAAGAAGTACAAGTGACAATCTAAAAATGTATTTTATTGGGCTGCTAATAGTGACCAGCAGTGAGGGTGGAGGGGTGAGCAGTAAAATGAGCTCCTGGGAAGGGGCTTGGACACAGTTGTCCCCTGTGTATCCCAGAAATCAGGTAGAAGACATCTCAAGCTCACTGGGAGCCAGGGGACTTGACAGTGATCAGCTTGTCATCTCAGACCCAGATCCTGCTCTGGTGAGCTCAGTTTTGCATAGTGGCTCACCAGCTTGGTGCTCACCTGCCAATTGCTTGGGTTGGGAAATAAACGGGCAGGCACTGAGGAGTTCAAGTTTTGTATATACATGTCAGTAAAACAGACTATTCCCTCCCCTGCCCAATGATTTGTGCCCACCCCAGCCCCTTGCCTGCCCCGGTGCCTGGCGATGCCTGGCGAGATTCACACTTGGAGTAAGTCAGACACTTGGGAATCTGATTCACGCTGATGTAGTGTGATGTGAATCTGGCCTCACAAATAACATTTCCCCTAGAGTGGAAAACAAAAAAAGGTTAATGATCTTGGTTTGGAAAGCCTGATTTTTTTCCTTGAACACAGAGCTCTGTCCCCCCATCATCAGCAGATGTCTTGCATACAAACTGCATTACCTATAAAGTCTGCTTTCTCCAAGCAAATGTTTCTCCATTTTTCCTTTTTTTTTTTTACTTCAATTTGAAGTGAAAGGTACAGTATAGGATTCAAATGCTATTGCATTACATGGGTTTCTGACCACTTGAAAAACCCCACGGAAAAAACGCCTTCACAAACCTGAAACGCCAGCTGAATCGTTCTGCTGCATTTCGTTCTGCCTAGCTGAACTTTCTCTTGATTTTTCTTTTTTTTTCCTTTGCTTTACATGGCACTTAGCTTTTGCTTGTTTAATTTTATTTCTTTATTAAAAAAAATAAATTCATAGCTCCTGTTTCAGCTCTCACTTCGTGTCAGTATTTCTACCCTGTGGATGTGTTGCACAGGCAGGAGCGTCAGGAAGTTGCCCAAATGGCAGAACTACGGAGTTGCTCAAAGGAAGAAGCAAACCTGAACGCCGAAACACAGTTTGGTGTTGTCCCAGCTCCTGCCCACACTGATGCTGGCTCCAAGGCTGCAGGCAGGGAAGTGCAGGCAGAAGAAATAAGAGGCAACTCACAGAAGGGTTCAGAAATTGGGCTTTGTCACCGACAGCTGGCTGGCCTGCTTGCCACGATCTGAATGGCACCTCTGACTTTTCTTTGGCTCAAAGATTTACCATTAAGGCAAAAATAAGACACAGTGTAGAAGCTCCATCAAATCTTTGGCACAACAGCAACAACAACAACAATAAAAAATTACTGTACACATGAGCTGAGAGGGTAACATTTCCCAGTTAAGCAAAGGGAAAAGTGCTAAATAAATTGCACGTACTAAAAGGTGGCTGGCTTAACAACAATAAGAAGCATCCATGTCCTTTTGTTTTTGCTTTTCTTCTCCTTTTTTCCTTTCTGTTCCAGAGATTAAGAAAGTTCCTTGGCCAATCGTCATCTCCAAAAGGGGTTTCTACAAAAAAGCTGCTTGCAGTCTTCATCTGGATCGTGCAACCTTTGCCAAGACCAGATGTAACTCTGGCTGGAAGCTCTTCTGAATCCTCCCTTCCTGGTTATTACTCCTGGAAAGAGAAAGATGCACCATCAGAACAGCGAACACATGGTGTTCCAGCAGCTCTTTGTATGGACAACCCTCACTGATGCTCACTGTGGCATCCTCAGGGACTGCTGGCCATGGATCTGCAATATTTGAGAGTTGGGCTCATAGAGGAACCATCTGTAGGTGTCACAAGGGTGGCCAGAGCCTGCATAGAGCAGAGGAACCAGCGGACGGGGAGATGAGGAAGGTTTGGGAAGGAAAAACAACACAGTAACTAGGTGTTGGCACCAACTCCTGCAACTGCAAAAAAATTCCAATTCGACGTAATGGCAAATATCTGCCTTTGATAAGACCTGCAGCTCTCGGGTCTATTTTCAGTTTCAGAGGCTGATCTCAGAAAGCAAAGGCGTTACGACAAGCTGGGTTTGTGCAGGAGTTGGGCTTTATTTCCATATTTCAGTTCTTGCATTTACTTTCCTGCATCCATGGCTGTTTGGCCTGTGGGACTGCAACCTGTCCCACGTGCGTGTGCAACCTCTGTGAGTCACAGCCGTGGCAGATGCACTGGGCTGTAGAATAGGTCCATTGGAAAATGCTCAACTCCAAACAAGGAGTTTTCCTTTTAGACAAGGAAAACCTCCTCGAAACCCCCTTTAACATTAAAATACGCCTCACAAATATCCCACAAACAATTGTTAATGTAGTTTAAACAGAGGAAAATCCTCAGGGCCTGAGGATTTCATGAGATCACATCTCCATTGTCCAAACTGCCCTCATCACGTAGGCTGCTAAATCCTCCTTTAAGGAACTAAGAAATTAGAATGTTGGAAATGAGATCCCGTTTACCAAGCGCCACCATTGTTTCTTGCCTTTTGCCAGTGGATTTAAGAGCCCTTTGCAGTGCAGTGCGACCTCTGAAGGTCCTTTGGACACAGTCATCAACTCCCTGGAGAGAACAGCCATCTTTCTGGCTGTCTTAAAAAGGTCAAACTCCTTAAAGCTTGGCCTGAAAACACTTTTTTTCCTCAATCTGTTTTGTTTCTGTACTGCCTCTCCTTTTCCACCACTGGATATTGTAACATCAAGGTACAAAATATTAGTAACGTAATGACATTTAATCTATTTGATTGTATTTTTATTTATTTTATGACTATCATTAGGGCAGCAGCTGTGAGATCAACCATCACAGCTGAGCATCCACACCAGGCTAAGGGCCAGGGGAACACAAAATCCAAGTTGCCACTTCTTCCTGCCAAGTGCAAACCCAGGGACACACAGGACTGTCCCAGGACCACCAGGGTTTCCCTTGATAAGAATATTTCACTGAAAGTGCCCATGTCATCCTCCATGCAAGAAATGCTGGTGTCTGCTGGACCCTGGACTCCTGGAGTTGGGGTCTGCACATCTGGATATGGTGAAGGAGGCATTTGACCATGCAGCTCTGCTGGAGGACAGGACAGAGCCTTGGGCTGGCTGCATCCCAGCACATCCCAGCAATAACAAAGTCCTCAGATAAAGTCACTCCATCAGTCCCAGCCTGCATCAGTTGCTCTCCTACATAAGCAATAATGAACTCTTCACATCTGGCACATGTCAAATCTGCAAACAAAGCTCGTTACTGCAATTATGATCAACAGAGAGATGTCTCTGCAGACTAGACAACACTAACCTAGTGCTGCTCAGAGCAGAAGATGCAGAAACTGTTGCCCTAATTCAAGGCCTTAATGGGATTTGGGATTTTGAATAAATGAAGTTTAGGTGGGAGAACGACAAACAGCCTTGTGTATTGCCAATGTTTCTGTCAGGAACCTCCTAAAATTATTTTCCAACAATAAATAATAGATATTAATAACCTGTAATAGAATAGTCAGTTGTTTAATTTATCCCACATGGAAAGAAAATGTAAAAGAAGAAAAATGAGGGAAGCAACGACTGCTCTCATTAATATTAAAAGACAGTAGAGAGACAAATCCCCCCACTCCCGTCTGGAACAGCAGTCTCAGCAAGCAAAACCTTTTCCACTGCAGGAATGAATTACCCAGTAGTAGCAGACTCCTGTCCTAAGCCAAAGCCACCAGAGTCACAGGCCTCTGGTGCCCTTTAAAATGCTGAACAAATAGGACTTGGGACTGCAGTTAACACCTCTGCATTTGTTTGGAGAGACTCTACCAGGGTACTCGATGCTAATCAAAAGTACTGGTAGGTTTTGGGAAGCAGGATGGTATATGAGGAAGAGCAGCCTCAGCACAGCTTTCTGCTCTGAAGTCTCTGCAACGGGGAAAGATCAGTCATGGGGGGCAAGAGGGAATATGCACAAATCAGCCAAGGGCAATTGTATTGTACCTTTGAGGCGAAGGAAATGAAAAGGGGAATGGAGAGATCCCTCTGCAACATGATGGAGATGCTCAGCACATCTCACTGGCACCACTCAGTTGGTCTCCAGGTACTGCTCAACACTGGCTATGGGTTATGTTTGGTGGGAACAGGCTCCTTTCTTTCCCCCTCCACCCTTTTCCGCTCCAGCCAGGAGCTCTGAAGACAGATTTATTACCCTGGTTCTGCTTTAAACTAATAATATCAGAACTCCCATGGTTCTTGAATTTGACAACTGGCCCAATGACCTTGGTGAGTTTGCAGCATCCCAGAGCATTTCAATCTCTATAAATCAAAGCACTTCTGGAATTGAGTCAGCCTTTGTTCCAGGGCTTCTCCTGTCTCTTCTACTCACATTTTCCTTTCACTGTAGTTACCCAGTATCTGTGGGGCTGATCTTACCTTATTCTTGGTAATAGTCAAAGGGAACGGACTGTATGCTGGGACACTGCTGGGACACTGGCCATGGAAGCAAATCCCTGGCCCCAGTTCTTGTGTGCTGTGATGCGGCTGCTCCAACACTCCTTAAAGCAAAGGGGCTTTTGGGGTGCTGTCATGCAGCAGTGGAGTCCCACATCACATCCTTCTGCAAGGAAAAGCTTTCAGCCCTGCTCTTTGGGGTACTGATGCTCACCCCCTCAATGGGCCAATACAGCGTATGCAGTGCCCTTGGGAATGCCTCCCTGTCTGGCATTGGGTGAACTTGCTTGTGAACTTGTCATGAGCCCTTAGCATCCGTGCCCCACCTGCAATTCCTGCTTTGGCATGCAGGGACATATCAAATGCAAGGGACAAGCAAAGAAATCTCACTACCCCCTCACTGCCTTCTTTTTAAGCAGTTCCCTGCGTGTGTAATCCTTCAGCCAGCATGGGGCATGGATAACTCATGGCCAGACAGACCTGGGCCCTCCCTGTCCCCCCAGGGATGCTGCCATCCTGCTGTCCTGCAGCAGATGGACAGACAGCTCGGAGTGGGTTGCTGCTCTCCTGTGGTCCAGCTCCTCCCTGGAGCCCGCGGAGCTGGCGGCCCTGGGAAAGCAGACTGGCTGGCTGCCCGTTCTCGCCGGCAAGTCCTAGCAGGGAAATGAAGCTATTTTTAAAGAGGAACCTCTGCTAAGTCAAACTGCAGGGAAAGGGAGGTCGAACCTCATTATGAGACCCCCTCCCCACACAGGACGGGAAGCCATGAAGAAGAAATGCTATGCAGATCATCAAGGGTTTACTGTGCTGGCTCTGAAAATCAATATCAGATGATCAATAAGAGCAAGCCCCAGCAGTCAGGATCATCCACGCAAACCAGGGGGTGGGAGCTGTGGCTTTATCTCAGGACTGTCTAAATAAATCACGAGTCATGATACAGTGTTACCGAAAAAATATGCTCCAAGCAAATGGTTTCAGTGCCATACAAATCAAGCCTGCCACCACCATTTCTCTTTCATAATATAAACCCTTAACTTGTTCACTCCTGCAAGTAAACACGCCTGCAGAATGCTTTCCTTCCAGTTTTTCAGTGGGAATAAGTTTTACCTACAGCGGGAGCTCTGCTTTTAACAAAGCAGCAATGAGGCAGCACCAAGGCATGGCACAACACCACAATAACCATTTTGTATAATTCAGTAATTACATACATAATCTCAGCCCTTTTAGTGCAGCAGACTGCAACAAATAGAGAGGCTTTTCATTCCATATATGCTTCTATATCATTTAATTATCTGGGAAAATATAAATATGTATCTATAAAGTGTATTTTTAATTTTTAATTTCTTGCGTCTGTGCTCATCCACACACACACACAGGCACAAAAACAAGAAACTAAATTCCAGCCGAAAACTTTTATTGAGCTCCAACTGCTCGCCTGTTATTCATAACCCAGTTTCCTCTCTCACAAAGAGACCTTTCGCATGGTTTTGGTTTTTTTTTTTTTAATGTGTGTGTTACTTTTTTTTTTCCTTCTGCCTCGCTAACAGCTGCTCGCAGTGTTGTATCCTGAGTGATGATGAGGTTCTGAAAGTGTTTTTTTGGAACAGATGGCCAGGAGAGAGCTGGGGAATGTGCCAGCAGCGAGCTGGGGAATGCGCCAAGTCCTGCAGTGACTGAGTACTCCGGGTTCCAGCTCGCGTGCCTTTCCCCTGCCCTCTGCCCCAAGTGGCGCCAGCAGGACTTCCCAGCTCGCGCTCCGAACATCTGGAGTCTGCGACTGCCAGAAGAGCCGGGACGGGGGGAGGATGAA
>NW_008678515.1:80521-95980 GCF_000695815.1 Acanthisitta chloris
CACCCATCCCTCCCTGCTCCGGCTAAGCTCCCATGGCCACGGCGATGTTGCTGCCTAGCACGGGGGCTAATCAAAAGCAAAGAAGGGAGGGCAAGGGGAAGAAAATGAACCTTGTGATGGGCGTTTGGGGTTATCAGTGCTGGCTGTGCTGTACACGGTATTTGTTAGTGGTCAGATCCTGCTCTCTGTAGACCTAATTGTGCTGTCTGCTGGGGAAGTAAGGTCAGCCCCATAGCCTTGGGGCCAGATCCTGTGGGTCTGGGGGCCTGTGGGGCTGCAATGCACAGCTCTGCACCCCCACAAACCCCAGCATCCAGGGAGAGCCCCCAGCCATGGACCACACAGCCCTAACCCGACCCTGCTTTCGTGCAGGGCACCAGAATTCAGCCCTGATACAGCGGGAAAGGCTGTAAAAAGAGACTGTGCATCCAGCAAGCTGAACCCCAAACACTACAGAATCCAAGCGAGGCTTTCAGATGACCTCGAGCCACGCAGGATCATGTCCCGTGCAGAAACAGGGTACATCAGGGATAAGGACACTTGGACTCCCCTTTCTGATCCAACTCGTTTAGCTGTTCCATCCCCAGTACTGCTGGAGGATGCTCCTGGCCAGAGCCAAAGGCATTTCCCCCCCGTCCCAGTATATCAATGTGGCCCCAGCAGGACTTGGGGCTCTGTTGAGGCTGTTGCAACCCAAATCTCCAATGTGGTGTGACTCTTGCGTGCATGGTGAAGGGTGAGGCTTAGTCCAGCTCACTTCCAAGGAAAATGCAGCTTTAAAAAATGAAAACTACCATCAGAATTCACTCCCCAACCCCACAGGCAGCTTTTTTTTTTTTTTGTAAAAAAAAAGAAAAAGGCACTTGAAGCCTCCTTTGTTGCTAATAAATGAGATCTCCCATCACCAAACACCCCCAGTCAAATCTCACTTGCAACAACTAAAATCACCATATAACTGTAGCTAGGACCGAAAAGGAAAATTTTTTTTTCTAGTCAAGTTTGAAAGGCTAAAGCCAACTTTTCTAATTAACAAAATGGAGTAGAAGGGGGGGGGGAATCACTCAGTAAATTTCCTATTGCAACAGCAAAGTCTGAACAACAACCTAACATTAGGGACACCGGATAATTCGCCCTCAAAAACAAAGCAAAAGGCAATGCACAATCCAGCAAATGCAACATCTGGAGTCCCTGCCTGCCAAAACAAACTCCAACCAGCTACTTTTTTGTGTGAAAAGCTCACGGTGCCACAGCGCATCACAACCAGCGAGCTGAGAGAGTGAGTGACAATACAGTGGAGATGACAGGAGATAAGGCTGCTGTGGAACCCATGGTGGAGCTCAAGGAGTGGAGGTCTGTGCTCAGGCTTGCTGTGATTTTTTTAAAAAGGGAGAATATAAAAGGAAACCCAAACCAACAACAACAACAAAATAACAACCACCCCAAAGTCGATAATTCAGAGGAACTGCTCAGTGAGCAGTGTTTCCAGAGACCTGATTAGAAACACACAGCTTACAAAAAACGTGCCGATTTCAACATTAATGAGGGCGTGGTGATTTTGCGCCAAGCCATTGTATCCTCATCCAGCCGCCTGCATGAGACCCCTCAGGAGAGACATTTCTTCACACCACCTGATATTCAGTGCTTGGATTGTCCTTGCACAGCCATCCCGGATCTGTAATTTCCCTCTGACAACAGTCTTTTCCTCCCTTGTGCTCACAATGCCATTGATTTGCTTGGCTCACAGAGAAAGGGAGATAGCAAGCTGAGTCCTCCCAACCGAGGTTTCGCATCCCCACTCCTATCTACTGAGAATTACCAGAGTAACTTAGTGGTACCTCCTGGTTTTGGCATCATCATCAGCTGAATGTGCTCTTGCCATCACCTGAGCAAATACTGCTGGAAATAAAATTACACTTATCATCCACAGGGGAATCTACATGCTCCGGGGCTGCCCTAAGCTTGGACTTTCAAAACAGAAGAAATGCATTTGCTACAATTTCCAGCAAGAAAAGCAAGGCAGAGCAGGGATGAAGACCCTACATCAGGTACAAAGCCTGGCTTTCTTTTCAGACAGGGCCTTTGCAGAAGGTTTAGGGTGGGTGTCCTTCAAGAACGTGGAGAAAAGGCAGATTTTCTCCTGGTGATGCGGTTTCTGTGGATTGGCGGTAGCCTGTTGGGAGGTGGGATATGCCGATGCCCCGTGAGAGTTTCATTGTTCACGCACTCTTGATGGGCTTGGGGCTTTTCTCTATGCATCTGCTCTGGAGGGAACTTTAGAGAACAAATGCCATAAATGGAAGGCCTTTAATTCTTAATTTATTTCTTTAATTAAGGATGGGACCAGCCCTAACCCTCAGATGTGAACACCCTGGGATTTGGAGCCATTTAAAATCTGGCTCCGTGTTTTGTCTTTAAGCTTGCATTGGTTTACATAAGCCAAGACAATGAGCCTCAACCCATTGGGCACCCAGAGCCTGAACACCAGCCCAGAAACATGCTGAAGCCCCACAAAGGATGCTCTCCTCTTCTTTCCCCCCATTTTGACTTCAGGATGGGACCCAGAACCTCACTAGCAATCTGTTAAAGCCTCAAAATGGATGCTCACCCCCTTCTTCTCACACATCTTGACTTGGAGAGGGAACCCAAGATTGAACCAGCAATCTGCTGAAGCCCTAAAAATGATGTTTTTCTTCTCCCCCATCTTAACTTGGAGAGGAGACCCAAGAACCAACTCTCACCTTGCCCTGGGATTGGTGGCATCACACCAGTGTTCCTGGGACACCACTGCCCTGCGGCACTATGGACCCCACAACGGGTCCCTGCCCCAGGATTTAGGGCTGTGCCCACGAGCCCCCCCCACACCTCCCAGTTCCAGGCAGTGCTGTTGGCTGTGGGCAAGCAGTACTGCGTCTCTGCCTGGCACTGCTGCTCCGGGGGCATAAATACAGCCCGTGACAGCAAGAGGAAACAACAGGGAGTGTGCTATTGTGTTTATTTATAAACTGAATTGCTGCAGGATGATTTGCTGGGCTAAAGAAGAGGAAAAGTGAGGAAACCTGCCCGAATCAGAGGCAGATCTTAACGACACCGGGGAAGGAGTCTGCTCCCCAGCTTAGCTGCCCATTCATCCATTAAAATCCCGCTGATTTATTATCCTGCCTGACAAGCAAGCCCAGAAAGCAGGGGGAAGTTCAATTCAAGTTTACAAAACTCTTTTTGTCATAAAAGCCCGAACAAAGACATCAATCACTCCTTTAATTCACCCATGTCACTCTCTGAGAGGAAAACTGGCAGAACGCTCTGCTTCCTCCTCCTGCCGCTTGACGATGATTTCACCTAATTGGTTCAGTGTTAAGTAACCTAAAGGAATGCAAGGCATAATTAGATTTAACGTTGTTTCCTCAAGATACCCACATGTCCTTCAGGTCATACATCTTACTAATGTGTTTATACATACAATGTCTCCATTAGCTACCTTTTTTTTGTTGTCGGGTGATTTTTCTCAGAGATAAGTGTTAGATTAAACAAAACAGAAAACACAGGCAGGCGACCGTGTTTTACAGGCTCCAAAAGGCGACTCGAGTTTGGTTTGGTTTAACAAGTAACAGTCCCAAGATGACTCTTAATAGGATCACGCTCGTGTTGAAACACACGATGGGCAACTAACGAGGGGAAGAGTCCGGCACAGAGGATGTGGAGGAAAGAAAAGCTTTTGATTAGGGAGGAATGTGGTTATTACAAGATCAGATGGATGGAGGAGAAAAAGTGAGAGAGAAAGGGAAGGGACAAAAAAAAATCAAGAAAATTTCACAGGATTGAGAAAGGAAGGAAACCACTTTCGATACTTTTCTCCCCTTTTTCCCCTCTTTTTTAACTTTTACGGTTATTTGGGGGGTGAGGAGGGGAGGGTGCAACATACCTTCCTTTTTTTAGATCTTCCTTCTGCTTGTAAGGTCCTAGTGCACTGCTCCACGCATTCAGAGAAGCTCATGTTACTGTGGTCAGCGCTGTAATCCAGGTCTGCTAGTCTGGCCAGGGAAAGGATATAGTTACAGGCTATTCTCAAGATGGCCAGTTTGGACAACTTTTGACCATAAGAATAGCAGGGAACCTAGAAAGGGTAACAGGGAAAAAAAAATAATTAAAAATTAGGCCAGATAAACAAAATATCTTGCTTGAAGCATGACAAAACAACTGTAACTTATTTTCTTAGCAGTTTTTAACATAAATAGAAACTCTAGCGATAAAATGCCATATGGTCCCATCAGGGTTTTAAGAAGAACTCCCCCGCTGATCTCCACAGGGATGAAAGCAGCATGAAGCCTCTTGATTTCGCCGGGGCAGTTCTGCTTAAAATGTGATGGCAGGATACGGCCTGGGACATCTGCCTGCTGTTCAGTTGCTTCTCAGAGGTCCTGTTTCTCTCAGAAACCTGCAGCCTCCATGCCACCCAGTTCCTCGCCTTGAGGAACTTAGTCCCCACAAGTAGCTTCCATGTCACCACATGTCTTACAGAATAAGGCAGTAAGGAGGTATGAACAACTATATCACAAGCTGGTGTCTTTGTGCTCAAACAGCATCGATTGTGTCTTCCAGCCCATGCAAACACATGATGCTGTTGAGAAGCAAGACCTACCTGCTGAAACACCCCATCGTGGTACCTGTTTCAGGGCCCTGGATGTATATTATGCAATTTATTTCTTCACCCTTAAAGATTTCTAGTGTAATGTGACACATTCAAACAATTCAAACTAAACAGTATGTCTCTAAATAACTGAACGGTACACAGTTTCTGCTGCAGAAGGGTGGATTGCCTTTCGATCACAAACCAGCAAAACACTACATCTACACTCAATTTTAGGCATACAACTTTGGCATGTCCAGCTTAAAGAGACACCTTCTGAGTTTGACAGGCTTCGGGCCTCGTTTTTCAGTTTGCAAAATTGCTGAAGGTCATTCAGCCTTTAACACACAAGACTCTATCACCTATGGGAAACTGGAGCTGGGCATTTATGTGAAATCCATCCTAGCCCCTCAGGTTGTCTGACTGCCCATCAGTCTAAGTTTTCATACTACACCACTCACTGGAATGCCTCAATGTCCCTCTACCACCTGCCTCCATACCAGCCTCCATCCTCCTCATCCCTCTAGGGTGTCACACTCAGCCTAGGGTTGGAGATTTTTTAGTGCTTCTTGCCATGCTTATGCATCAGCTTCTCTTTTCTTCACAGAAACACAAAGATGGGATCATCCCTGGAGTAATGTCCCTGACTTACATAAGGTAAGATGGGTTTCACCTCCTCCATGAACCCCACAGCAGCTATACACTGATGTCAAGTGAGGAGCAGAACAGCTCAGGCATATATAGGATTTCCCCAAGTATTCTGCCAGGCTCCAACTACTGTAACCTCCATGACCTCAGATAGATGTGCCATCCCTGTATTTAGCAACCCATGACAGATCTTTTCTGTCCATGAATTTGGTCTGGTAAGCTGCACCCCTGTCAATTTTGAGCACCCACGACATCCTTTTACGAAGTTTTCTCCCCAGTCTATGTAACATTTTCCTTATTTAGCTTGTTTTGAACAAGGCTACTACTGTCTTCCCTTGAGCTCCCCTAGTTCCTGTATTAGAAGAGAGGACAACAGATTTTATTCACCTCCTCTGTGACATGTTTTTAGTTCTCCATAATCTCTTCAGCCTCTTTTCCAGAAGAAAAAGATCAATCCTCCTTAGCAGACAGATGTGTGGAAGCCATCCTGTAACTCTGAAGACCCTTGCTGCTCTTCCCTGAATGTTTCCTATTCCTGTTGGAGCTGAGAGGACCAGAACACTACACAGTATTCATGCTGTGGGTGCATCTATCTAACAGATGCCTATGTTCTCTGCTTTGTTTAATATTCCCTTTTCTCTAAGTCCTGACTTGATTTGTGACCGTTACCAGACACTGACCTGAGACTTCCATTGAACCATCTACAGAAACCCTGAGGCCTCCCTTCTCTGAGATAATGGTCAGCTCAGGGCCTGTCATTTCATATGTGGATTCTGGCACAGTTTTTTCCATATGTATCGCTTCACTTTATCTGCATTGTATTTATTTCATCTGCCATATTATTACCTAGTCACTCACAGTCACAAGGTTCCTCTCTAATTCTTCTTATCTTTACTGATTCTAGCAAATATCAGTGCCTTCTGCTGGAATATTAACAGGAAACTTCTTAGTGCACTGCTCACTCACCTTCCATGGTCACTTATAAATACACTCAGCAGCACAGCTCACACAGTCACAATTTCAGGTGGTCTCAGTCACAATTTCTTTGAGGTCTCCAACCAAACTTCCTGCTCGAAGCAGTGCTAAGCTCAGAATCAGAACCCAATTTATCCACTTGTAGCATCCCTCCCCAGAGGAACTAGTCCTGTTTCTCCACCCACTGTTCCCTGCCTGTACAACAATCACTCATCCACACTCCTGACCAAGCTGCCCAGTTTCTTCAAATGCTCCTAGGGAAGAACTCTGCCATAGCACTTACAGAAATCCAAACCAATTGGCTGGATCACCCTTATGCACAAGCATGTGGATTTTAGTGCTGTTGACTATATGGGTCGTTTGTCATGTATGATACATAGAATCACAGAATCATTTTGGCTGGAAAAGATCTCTAAGAACATAGAGTCTAATCATTAACCCAGCACTGCCAAGCCCACCACTAAACCACGTCCCTAAGCACCATATCTACATATCTTCTGAACATTTCCAGGAATGGTGACTCCACCACTTCCCCGGGCAGCCTGTTGCAATGTTCGATTATCCTTTTAGTGAAGAAATTTTTCTAACATCCAATTTAAACCTCCCCTGGCACAACTTGAAGCCATTTCCTCTTGTCCTATCGCTTGTTACCTGGGAGAAGAGACTAATCACCTCATTATAACCTCCTTTCAAGTAGGTGTATAGAGTGATAAGGTCTCTCCTGAGCCTTCTTTTCTCCAGGCTAAACACATCCAGCTTCAGACTTGTTCTCCAGACCCAACCCTAGCTCCATTTCCCTTCTCTGGACACACTCCAGCATCTCAATGGCCTTCTTATAGTGAGGGGTCCAAAACTGAACACCAGATTTGAGGTGCAGTACAGCTGATGTGCCCATCAGTACCCAGTCTCTACAGAAAAGAGCCTTCAACAGGCTTCAACAATAAACTTCAAAGGGCCTTTTTTTTAAACACACCATCTACGACTGATACCCCTGAAAAGACAAGGAATCATAGAATATTTTGGGTTGGGAGTGACCTCTAAAGGTCACCTAGTTCAAACTCCCCCATGCAATGACCAGGCACATTGCAAAGAATTTATTTATTCTCTGGGAATACCCAGTGTCTCTGCTGCATTGACCTCAGTTGCACGGAACAAAGACTTCTCTGCTGCTAAACCCCAACTCAAAAGCCATGAAGCCACTTCCATGCCCCTCCTGCTGGAAACAGCACTGGGTGTCCCGTGGGATTCAGGATCCACCCTGTAAGAGCATCTCTGCAAAGCTGGTAGACAGGGAAAAGGCAAGGCTAAGTGTCATCCCCATCACTCCAGAGGGAATTAGAGGGATAGCTGGAAATGGCTGGGGTCTGGTGGCACAAAGAGCCCTTTTTTGACTGACAAAACCTCTCCTAAATCCCTGCCTTAACTTCTTTGTCAGCATTATGCACCCACCAATGGTGCTTGCCCTTAGACCACAGTACCTGGTCCCCAGATGCATTGAGCTGAGAGTTACTTTCAAAGCAAGAGCTTCGGGCAGCAGAAACACCCAAGTCTCTTTCGACGCCAATGTAACAAGAACAGCAGAGACTCCAGATCAAACAGCATCAGGAAAGAACAAAGCAAGATGGAAACTAAAATGGAAGAATTCAGTGAAATGTGGGAGTAATTTCAGAATTAGAGCAAGAAGGAAGTTAAATCGAGTGGAAGGAAAATAGACCACGAAATCCTTGAGGCTGATGCACAGACGTTGTCCAGTTACAACACAAGGAGGGAGGCTAATGTCTTTTTTCCTCATCTGTTTTGCTCTTTCTTTTGTGTTTTGAGCTTTTTTTAAAAGAGAAAAAAAAGGAAGAAACAAAATAAAACCAAAACTGTTTTGTAGGATATGTTTCCTACTAACAGCAAGGAAGATCTCAGTGCTAACACAGCTGACAAAACCCTCAACTGGGATTACACAACACTTTTCCCACAAGCTGCACCAGAGTCCAAACTGGAGCTGCCCCACACATCCATGGGAAGAGGTTCACCTTGAGCAGCTCAGATACTGTTGCACTGGGTGCGGGGCACCAACATTAAGAGATAAGAGTTTTTTTGCTATGGTAACGGTGTTAGAAAAACTACTTCATAGGAACCCTCCCTATTTTGGCTCAGGTCCTGCCATTTTAATGTTTCCTTTTGAATTAAACATGTGAAATTAAGAGAGGAATGAGCCACTTAGTTGAGATCCAGAGTCAAAGCTTCCCCAAGCATGTGTGTGTAACTTTGGTATTACCTCTTCTTCAGCATAAAGTCAGCAGAAAAGAGAGGACAGATTTGTGCAAACTGGAGTGAAGGGTGCCAATGACACACCTGGATGCCAAGAAATATTCAAAATCCAACTTAAAACAGAGAGAGTGTTTTAGACATGGGAAAAATGCCTGATGCTCGTGTGGCCCTGCAGGTGTAACTCTCCCAACTCCCACTAAGTCTCCAGTACACAGATCTTTGGCAGGAGGTAATGCAAGCGGGTATCTGTCATGCTCTTGGTGAGCATCAAGCCCTTTCCTTCTGTCATCTTCTTGATCCTCATGCCTGAACCAAACAGACTTCAGTGCTTTGGCGGGACAGCTGCAAACATGGGAGCTGAGCAGGTCCATTCAGAGCCAGAAGGAACCAGGGGAGAGCTCAAGTTCCTGTACAGTTAATGAAAATATTTCCCTTATCTGACCTTACCGATCTCTGCTGAGCGGCAGCACAGCTCACCATCTTGCCTGCAATATTTGTTTGCAATGATTAAAAGGAATTAAGAAGGAACTGCAACTGAAATTTCACACCGATCCAAAGGAATGCAGCTGTCTGTTAGAAAGGAAAGCATACTGGCACCATCCTCAGCTTTGTGAGATCAGCATGGAGTGGGCTGGGACCAGCAGGAACCAGAGCTTCAGTCAGAGGATGTGTGTTAGTTGTGTCTGCAAAGGGTTCTGCAGAGTCTCATGGGTCTTATCAGTGATCCCCATGCTGGCAGGACTTGAAGCGACGCAAGATGAACACTTCTGAGACATATTCCTGTGCAGAAGAGCCCTTCTTTGGCAGGAAGATAGAACAGGATGTGACCTAACAGGTCTTCTCTACCCTTGACGTCTGAGATTCAGAGGCAGTGCCCTTGGAAGACCAAAGATGCTCCCTTTGAAGTCTGTGAGAAGTTTGCTGTGCACTTGACTGGAGCAGTGCTCGGCCCACAGCCAGCCCTCTTGAGGAAGGCAGGGCTCTGCTGCAGCTCCCCAAATGGTCACTGTCACCCACCAAAGACATGGGCTTGGAGCTGATTATCACCCATGGAACAGAGAGGAGACTGCAAGATGAGGCTGGAGAACTAGAGAAATGGATGAGTGAGAGGGTACAACAAACACCCCTGCCATATGAGGGTGCAGGCAGGGTATGCTCATCATGATGGGTCTGTTGGGAACAATCAGGATCACCCCTTGGACTTCAGGAATATTAAGACATCATTGAGCTTCTGGTTGGGCAGCTCTGTCCTTATCAATAAAATACCATTTCTATAAACAGTCTCGGGACCTGTACAGACAACATCTGTAAAACAAAGTCTGCTTTTACACTGCACGAAAACGCTGGAATAAAGAACGGTGTGGAGTGCTGGGGGTCCAGACCTCTCTGTCATTGTGCTTGAAATGTGACTTAGCAGCACACACTTGCACAGATTCCCTCCACATGAAGGCCACATGGGGCAGAATTGGGTCCCCTGGGCACAGCAGGGAAGACAGGGTGGCTCCAAGGCAGAGAAACACCCGTGTTTGTGATGCAGTGTAAGCTAAGCCCTCCTGACAGCTAGCTTCTCAACATGCCACAATAAGCTGCTGAATCTACCTGTCTGCTAATTCATCTGGTTTATTTTTATGCTGGGACTTAAAACACATCAGGGGCCCTCCCGCCTCCCCTGGGAGAGCATTTGGCTGCCTCTTCCCTGCATCCGAATGCGCAGCCCAACGGCGCTGCCTCATTGTTTGTGCTGCGCCTCCTGCCAAATATATTTCCAGAAGGTTCATATAAACTTCAAACTTAATAGTTCTGGCTTTTGTACATCCCTCCTTCAACCCCAGGGTGAGTCAGACGTTTCCTGGGGTTAAAGCACCTTGGGGGAATAGCAGCAGGTTGGGGCAGCAGGATTGCTGGTGTTCCTTGCTCATCCGTCCAGAGCACATGGGAAGCCTATTTTTCATGATCCTGAAGTATTTCCTGGGCTGGTGTCTGTGGAGCTACTGGGAGGAAGAGGAGGAGTAGTTGTGGATGCCTCATTCCTGGAAGTGTCCAAGGCCAGGCTGAATGCGGCTTTGAGCAACATGATCTAGTGGAAGGTGTCCCCATACATGGCAAGGGGGTCGGAACCACGTGATCTTTAAGGTCCCTTCCAACCCAAACCATCCTGCAATTCTATAAGTAAGAGCCTTAACAAGCTGAAGGCCTTGTGCAAAAGATCATCACCTGTTTTCAAGATGTGTTACACTGTGGAGTGCTTTGGGAAGCATTTGAAGGCAGCCTTTTTCTTTCCACCCAGTTCTGGGGATAAAGTGAACACATATGGGTCCTTCTGCTTCTCACAGGACCTGTTGTTTGATGATCTAATTGGTGTGTCACCAGCAAGGGACTTAGCTGCCCTACCTTGCTCTCAACAGCTACATGCCCCGAGTCTTTCTAAGATCCCAGGTGGAATGATGACTGTATGCACTATATGTACTATATACAGCTATATGGAAAAGCCTGCAAGCATTCCCGGGATATCCTTTCACAGTCCTGCCAGACCCCTTCAGACTTGTTTCCCAGATACTCCTCCTCCTGCCCATGGCACAGCAACAACCAGTTTCCACTGATGGCTCCTCCATGCTGCTAGTACTCACTACACTAAACTGGACCTTTAAGGCAACACAGTGTGGATGTGAATCCATCAAGGCCAAATCCTGCTTTGTGGATATATGGCATGGTTCTCAGGAGAGTGCTTTTGGCAAAGGGACCCATAGGGGCATAAAATAATTTGGGTTGGAAAGGATCTTTAAAGGTCACTTAGTCCAACCCCCCTGCAATGAGCAGGGACATCTTCAACTAGATCAGGTTGCTCAGAGCTCTGTCTAACCTGACCTTAAATGTTTACAGGGATGGAGTATCTACCACCTCTCTAGCCAACCTGGGCCAGTGCTTTACCAGCCTCACTGGAAAAACTCTCTTCCTTATATCTAGTCTAAATCTACCCTCTTTCACTTTAAAACCATTACTCCTTGTCCTATAGCAACAGGGTCTACTAAACAGATTTTCCCCATCTTTCTTATAGTTCCCCTTTAAGGGGAAGGAGCAGGAGGGCTGAAATAATGTCCCCTGGAGCCTTCTCTTCTCCAGGCTGAAGAATCCTAATGTTCTCAGCCATCCCTCGATCATCTTTGTGGCCTCCTCTGGACCTACTCCAACAGGTCCATGTCTTTCCTGTACAGAGGACCCCAGAGCCTGATGCAGCACTGCAGGTGGGGTCTCACCAGAACAGAGTAGAGAGGCAGAATGACCTCCTTTGACCATCTGTGGGTGTTACGGTGTCAGATGCTCCACAGAGCTCTATTCCAGTCAGCGATCAGCAGTTATTCCATACTATGGGTGTGGGTGGCTTCTGTTTCTCTGCCACCAGACTGCAGCAGTGGGGAATGGGCAACCCTGTCCTAGCAGAGCAATCACAGCAGTTTGAAAGAAGGTCTCATCCCTGCCTTGTCACAGGCAGTGAAGCACCCAGCCAGGGCCCAAACCTAGCTGAAAAATACCAGCAAGAACAAAAGCAGCATTGCTCAGGCAGGAGCTCAAGTCCCAAATGAGGTGCCTTCGCCTCTTGGGTGGGTCCACGCTGTCAAATAATCCAGCTCCCGGTTCCCTCCCAGCTCCTGGCTCCCCCATCGCTCACATTGCAAAAACATGAGTTCACTCCTTGGAGCAAATGAATTGGCTTCCTCCAAACAAAACCTAGGTGTGGTGCTGGGTGAGTTCACCCCAGGAATCTCTTCCAAATGGCAGTCTGGTTAATGCTGCCCCAGGCCTGGCTCCACTCTGTTTTGGACAGTCCTCTTTGCACTGTCCCCACATATTCTGCACCCTCAAAGCCTCCTGCACATCCTCAGGGCATACAACACACACTCTCAGTCTTGTGCATGAAAAATATCCCATTGCTGGGCTGCAGCAAAGCTCTTATCTTACTGCAGGCTCTTTGAAGCACTTCCCAAAATAATAACTACACAACAGAACTACCAGGGTATGACAGAAGAAATCCTGGGACATTGGGCTTAGAAAATCTCCTCTCAAAGGGGCTACCCTCAAGTACGCTAGTGGGGAAACACTTCTTTTGGGTTTCAGTTTAGTAGTGGTCATATCCATCTCTGAAGTCCAGCAGATCCAGTTCCCCTGGCAAATGGAAAAGCAAGCTCCACCTGAGATAATGGCATCACCCAAGCCTCATCTTGGCCTTGGTGATTCTTCAGTCGTCAGACACTGTTGGACACCATGGGGTTAGTTCTCCACTCCTTTGCTATCACTGCTTAGACTCAGGAGCTGCCATGAGCTTGGGGCAGCTGCAAGGAGCACAACCCTCCCACATCACACACATGGCTTTGCTTGCCATGGCACAGGGGACAGTGTAAACCAGGACCAGGATGGGATATATCACTTTGGGAATACACATGACATGGACTGAATGAGATGCAGGTTGGAACAAAGAGCCTGGGGTGCTCTGCTCCAAGGAACCATAAAGTGTCCCACCTCCCCACTGCAGCCCAGAGTGGAATGTGAGAATGGATTAAGGCAGGGAGCAGAGGCTGAATTCAAAGCCTGATGGAGAAAAGCAGACTCTTTCCTCTAATTTCAGAAGAAAACAGAGAGGTTAACTCAGGGTGGCTGCAGCAGGCAGAGCAAATACCTCCCAACAGGAGCAGGATTTGTAGCAGAGGATAAAATCAGCTAGACGGCAGCCAAGGGAGCAAAAAAGCCCTGTTCTTGGTGACAGGCAGTCATTGTTTTCAGGATTTTTGTCCATTTGTCTGATTTCTCCCTTATTTTCTCTCCTCTTGCTTTGCTTCAGGCCAGTATTTTGTCATCTTTAGCTGTTAAACCACACTGCCACCCCACTCTGCCCCAACTGGACTCTAAATATTCATCAGCGTCACTTGGGACTGGCTGCAACCACAAAGATGCTCAGGTTAATGCTGTGCTGTTTGATGACAACACACAGTGGTGGTACTGCACACTATGTGTGGAGGATGCTCCAGCTCTCCTGAAGTACAGCAGCATCTTCCTAACGGCCAAACCTTCCTGTCCAGTTATCACCCCCAGAGAGCTCAATGGGTGGTTTGTCTTCAGGATCTGGGTTTTAAGGCATCTGTGGTTTTCCTGCTCGTGGGATCACAGAGGGATGAATCACTGGAAATAGGGCTGGGAGACACCAGCAGGTGATGGAGGAAAGCTCTCAGCCTCCTCACCACACGGTAAGGACATCTCCACTGGTCACGTGCAGTGTCCCACCTGCAGAGGTGACAAACCACAGCTGCCTTTGGGATGACACACACAAAGAGAGCAAGGACGTAATGATGCATCCTCAGAATGCAGCTTCAGACTTCACTGGCTTGTGGCTAAGGCACTGCTCAAGCCATGGGTCCTGCCTCTATTTAGTGCCTGGCTTGTCCCTTAAAACCCTGGCAGAGAGCTTGCCCCCATGCCACTCCACAGCAATGCAACCTCCTCCTGTGGCCTTGAGGCTGCCACTCCTGATGTCCCACCACAATCCCAATGGGAGCATCGGGGTCTTTTCCGCACTGATTTAACAACAAGCCACAGCAGCCACGTGCATGCCAGCAGTAAAAAGTGAAAGGATGCTAGTGGGGGGAAAAAAAACCTCCATTCCAGCAGCTAAAAAGCCCTATAAAACCCTAAAATATCTCCAGAACCCACATGAGTGCAGAGAGTGCCTTGGTAATGCAGTGGTGAAAAGATTTAGAAAAACGCCAATATACTTCAAGGGAAAATAAATGTCTGTGGACACATTAGCTCCCGGCGCAGACTCCAGCTCGCTGTGGCTCGATGTATTGCTTTCTTGAGGAGGAGCTGGACAGCAGTGCTCCAGCCAGAAACCAGATGTTCAAGCCCAGGCAGGCTCCAGATCAGGAAGGCCGCTGTGGTTGTCTTCATCCATCGAGGGAGAGTTTGCTGCCACCTTAGGGTTTGTCAGCACAGCTGAGGAGCTTGATCACAACCTCTGCAAGTGCAATATACTGGTGGGAGCTGTTTTGCTTGGCTGCCCATGCAGCTTCAGTATTATCTCCTTTTGTCCAAGGCCTCCAGTAGAAAACCTGGTGGCTAAGTCCATGCTGTAATAAACATTAAGACGGTACAGTTTCACACTTGGGATTTGATGGCGTATGAGGCTTCTTGCTGCCAACAGGAATTTGCTCTCAAGATGTGCAGAATTGTCACATCTTGTCCCCTCCAAAAGGTTGCACTGCTTCACAAACTGGAATATGCACCAGCACAAGGACTGGTAGGAGCTTTCACATGGAAGAGGAGATGAGGAGTTCTTGTGAACTCAGGGATATGACTCTCTCCATCAGAGATGTTTGGGTTCATTGACCACCCACAACGGCAGAGAGAGGGAGAGAAAAAAGATGTCATGCCACTTATGGAGGGTCTTGCAGCAACTGGGGCAGTACAAGAGCCCACCTGCCAGGGCATCTGAGGGCAGGAGATCAGTGCTCCAGACATGAGCTGCCCAGTCACAGGGGCAGGCACAGCACTCAGAAGGGACACCAAAAAGGCAGCAGCAGTAGGACAGCCAAGTATAGCAGAAGTATCTCCACCATGTCAAAGTATTTCTGAGCGTGTCAGTGTTTTCCAAGGGGAATTACACTATTAGCCTCAGTAGTCCACTGTCAGTGTCAGGATCACTTGGACAAATGATGCTTGGGGGACTGAGTGGGGAGAAATATTTTGCAGAATGAGTAGCTGAAGATCACAAGTGCCAAGACCCGGGGAGCTGTATCTCAGAAGCATTCTGCCCTTCAGTTCCACTTCAGTGCATGGCCCTATGGCGAAGGCAGCAGCTTGATACAAAGAGAGGGAGAGAGATCCATGTTCCTGGTGGCTGCAACACCAAGGAGTGAGCACAATGGCAATGACATGTCTCTCCCAACAGCAGGCAGCTTCCC
>NW_008678515.1:96001-99106 GCF_000695815.1 Acanthisitta chloris
CCAAGGGGGCCCTGGCCTCAGAGGCGAGCCGGGGACAGCTAAGTGCTCAGGGATATAGCTGGATTAGCCTCTCCTTGTGTGAAACAACTGTGTTTGGCTCTTCCTCCACCAAGAACTAGGAGGAAAAAAAAATCCACACCCCTTCCTGCCATCTGGAGAGCTAGTCGACACAAGCCAAAACATGTGTGCCATATGTACACAGCTGCAGAGCGCAGGGACGCTGCTGTCAGCCCATCTGCCTGGCATGCTGAGTGCCAGTCACTCACCCTCGGGTGGGCTGCTGAGACAGGGAGAGTGTCCTGCAGAGTGGCATGACTTCCTCCTTCCCCCTCTCCTCCTGAGTAGCATGGGCAGGTTCTCTGCAATGTGGCCACGGTGGGTCTGATTCTGAAAGCACTGGGGGTTTATCTCACACATGCCAGTGAGGATGGGTATCTCCAGCCCCATGCACCCAAACAGGGTGGGGAAAGGGATGACACTTGTGTGAGTGGTGGGTACCGGTGGCTGAACAGAGCTCCCGCTTCCAGCGACTCCACGTCCAGCACCTGACCCCTTACCAAAGGAGCGTGGGGTGGGAGCTGGCTGTGTGCAAGGGCGTCACTCTCCCTTGCTCCTCGCCCGCCTGTCTGCAGGGAGGTATCAGTTTCAATGTCTCAGGAAAAGCCTCCCAGCTGCTTAAGAGCCTGATATGTGATGACAAGGAGGGGACGGAGGACTAACGAAGGAACAAGAAGCAAACCGAGACCTATGGCAGACAGCACGCAGGGGCTGCCTCCTGCACAAGGCTGAAGGCCCTTTGTACACTCAGGGATGTGGAAAGACAGTGTTGACCTGAGACAAGAGAAAGCCTCCCTACTGCATGTACCTCTACCAGCATATCGCTGTATTCCTGCTTCCTGACCTGCTGACTAAGACATGACGGAAAGCAATGTCCTCTCTTCTGATCCGAACCGCTCCTCAAAAACCTCCCCGTAGGCACCAGTGTGAATGACTTGAGTGACAAGCCAGCGCCGTGCGTATGTGCAATGAAGCTGACTGTCACCTGATGTCACACACAGCACCAGGCACGCCGCTGGCAGCCCAACAAGAAATGAATACAAATGTCATCCAATGATGGTCGGGACAGCCAGCCCACCCCTCAGCAAATTGCTAGGAAAACCTTGCAGCAAACATTTCCCGGAGAATGATTTCTTTCTCTCAGCAGAACGAATACAGCTCTGCCAGTATGTTCCCATGCTGACCCTAGAGACTGGCTTTCATGGGAAGATAGGACAGCAGCTTGTTCTCCAGGCTCTTTGGGCTCCCAGCTGAGTCCAGAGCTGAAATGATTTATGGAGACAGGGCCAAGGCCAGGAATCTGAGGCTTTTCAAGAGTTGCCCATTTCCCAAAAGAGTGCAGCTTTAATTTGTTGCCTGCCTGACTTCTGCTTGACGCTCAGCCTAGAACAAGATTGCCAGTGATTTGGGAAATCAGTGCTACTTCCCCTTGCGGTTTTGGTGGTGTAGATGTCTGTCCATGGAGAATTAGACTGACACTTCCAAGAGTGTTTCACACAGTCGCCAAACAACTGAGATATGGAAGCCGCTTATAAAAACAAAATATATCAAGTCGGACTTTGCATCTACAAGTGGCAGCCTCTCAGCACTGGGGGACAACATCCAGCACACACTGGATTACCAGGACTATAACAGAAACTGTCAGATCCCACCACTGCACAGTGATCAGAAATGACCTAGTTTAGACGCTCATCAGCTATTCTCACCTGATATACAGACCCAGTCTCAGCCTGTGCTTCTACTGAAGTTGGAGCTGGAAGTGTGTTTGCAGAAGCAGATGACAGGGGAGGATTAATTCCTGGGGTGTAGCTACCCAGCACACAGCAGTCATTGAGAAGGGCTGCGGGCAGCATGCTGAAGATGGGAACAAGCAGAGCTCCTCTAAACAGGAAAGAGGATTGAGTCCTAAAGTGAGCACACTTGGGGAACGGCTTGGATTAGTGATGTCTGAAAGACAGTAGCAAAAAGCCTCTGTGTGTGAGCCCCTCTGAAAGCAGAGCATTCTGCTCCCACTGGGCAGGATAGACCATCCTGGGAGAGGCGATGCTCAGCATCTCTCACAATCAGACTCATCTGCATCTCACAGTCCTCCGAGCCCCGTACATCGCCTCCTCCCTACACACCTGGAATAGTCCCATCAGCATTTGCCAGAAAGGCAGAAAAGCTGGGACAGCTGGGCTTGCACAGTGTGACAGCACATCTTTGTCTATCAGTGAGCTGTTACACGCTGCCTACACACAGAGAGGGCTGAGTATAGGGGCCAGGGCACCGATTTATCCTTGTGGGGAAGATAAAAGAACCTTGCAGCTCCTCTGTATATCTTCTCTGATATCTCCTCATCTTGGGGAGATGATGGAAGGATTTAGTCCAAAACTTCACTTAGCTTTCAGAAGTTGCACTCTGACAGTGAGAACACATCTATTATCCTTCACAGATGATCATGAGGATTTTCAAGTCCTCTCAACAAGAAAACCCAGCACCATACACACTTCAAACACACACTACAGTAAAAATCATGGGAAACTAACTGGCAAAGGACCACAACTCAGCTCAGCTATCCCTGGCAAACAGGGCACACAAGAAGTTTCAGAGGTGGCTTCGGGAACCCCAAGGGGCCCGAGAAGTCAGGCACCCTCCACCAAAGTCAACAGGAGCCTGTTGGTGCACAAATTCCCGGCGATCCCTTTGGGACGCCTCACCCCAGCCAGACAGCTAGCAAGTACATGTGCTCTTGGTACAGGAGCATCACTCCAGCTCGCAACTCGGCAAAGAGCCTCTTTCCACACTGTTCTCACTCAGAAGGATTTCTCAGGTTTGTTTTATTTTTCCCTCTCTGCACCATTCTCTCTCCGAGGAAGAGAAAAAAAAAGTCCAAAAGTTTCTAACTGCAAGCAAATTAAAAGCCCTTATTTATTTATCTTGAGCGTTAGCACAGTTCTAGGGTTGGTACTTCCAGGCATTTTGAACCGACTTCCCCTGCTGTCAGGCGGCCACTCGGCTCCTGCCCTTCACCTCCCCCGGCCCCTGGCGCGGGGCAGCGCGGCGGCT
>NW_008678516.1:0-341 GCF_000695815.1 Acanthisitta chloris
TTGGATACTTTCATAATATCTTGGATAACATGGCTAAAACATTTACTATTTTCTCAAGTGTCTAGCACAAACATTTGATAAATGCTATCTATACTTCTTTTTTCTTGAATGAAACCTTTAGCACACATTCTTGGATTCATGAGATAGAGAAGAAGAGGAATTATTATTTTCTTTTTTTTTTCCTAACTGAATCTTGTGGGATCAAGTATGAGGGAGGAGGGAATAATGAAGAGACAGTACAAAGGAATAGTAACCATTTTGTTCTAAAAACTTATGAGTCTCTTGGCCTGTTTGAAACAGATTTTAGAGAGAAAAAGATTTTTTCACAAACAACTGGGTTG
>NW_008678516.1:355-40050 GCF_000695815.1 Acanthisitta chloris
TCTACTTATGCCTGAAGGAAACTATATAAGATTTCAAAATTTCTTAATAAATATTTAGCACAAAGAAGAGAAACACTGCAACTATACTAATCTATGGGAAAAGAGTTATTCAAAGACTGTGTGGTAATAAGCATCACAAATTCCACATTTTGAACAAAGTTCCTCTAGTCAAGAAGTATGAAAAGACTAAGAAAGATCAGGTTTAGGACTTATAGAGGAAACTATATAAGATTTCAAAATTTCTTAATAAATATTTAGCACAAAGAAGAGAAACACTGCAACTATACTAATCTATGGGAAAAGAGTTATTCAAAGACTGTGTGGTAATAAGCATCACAAATTCCACATTTTGAACAAAGTTCCTCTAGTCAAGAAGTATGAAAAGACTAAGAAAGATCAGGTTTAGGACTTATAGCTGTGGTAGAAGCTAAAAACTGAAAGAAAATTGAGACACAAATTCATTCATGGCCAGAGTTCATTAGTTCTATTCATGAAGCTACTTATTGTCTCAATGAAGCAGCTGGTGATGGGTTAGGTTGCTTTATCATATTCTGCTCTATATTAGGAAAGCTGTGAGAAGTTCAATTCTCAGAACACTGATAATGGGTCATAATCTTCCTGACAGTATTTTAAAAATATCCAACACTAATCTGTTTCTCTGCTTTCTTTTAAAAAAATTAACAACAATTTCATGAACTTGTTTATTCTCAGTGCTTATCACTTAGCAACTCATGGTAGGACTGTAGTTCAAATTTGGACTAGTAGTGAATTAAACTAATTTCCATCTGATACGCAATTTTTTCTTGCTTTGATAAACTAAGTTTCCTTTCCAGAAAAAGCAGGCATAAATCCACCTACTGCCATGGGATCCTTCCCCACTGTGACAGCAGGAAGTCCAAGGGGGCACATGATCTACAACTACAATTAAAATCATTAGTCTTAAGGATTGATTCCTGACTCCTTTACCCAGTGATGTAGCCACTCTGTTTGTGCCTCACAGTTTTCTTGGACAGACTGATGGGTCCTGTCTATGAAGCACTTGGCCCTTGGCTTCTTTGTATCTAAGATAAAAAGTTCAAGTGTATATGCGTGCGTATGCATAGGTGAGTTGGAGGCATAGTGGCTATGCTTCAGCTTGAAGAACATACTTTTTTATGCCATGAAACTGATGCAAGTTATGCATACCTTATCATATGGCACATGAAAGACAAGATTATTCGAGGATATAAACCTGCTGGCATAGTGCCAAGGGACTTCTTCATGGGGAGTAATTCAAAGCTTGCTTCACTGTACTTTCTGGAAGTTGTTCCTGGAACAAACTAGTCTATCAGAACCCACCCCAACCCTGTTCAGAAGGGAAATAGATGATTTGGTAAATGGTGACTGGATGAATAAACATTTGTGCAGTGAGGATCATAGGAGAGTAGGAGGACCAGTATCTGGTTTTGGCAGTGCAGGAAAATTTATTGCCTTTTAGAAAGTAAAGCAGGGACCTCATGACATGGCACTGCTTACGTTACTTAGCTCCACAGGGGAAAACAGAAACCCTATCCAGATCCACAAGGAAAACCATTATTGACATGTGCTGAACCCTATTTTTCTTGCCTGAATATTGACTGGGGGAGTCAATATAGCCAGGAGGATGCCTATTGTTAAAGAATAAAAAGAACTGAAGGCCACTCTTTGAACTAATTCACTATCATACGTTTTCATACTAGGATGGATACAACAAAAATCCCTATGGTTTTTACAGCTGCTTATTCAGCATTTCTAGTAAGCAGGGGTTTGGGATTTGTTGGGGGCTTTGTTCATTTGGTTAGGGGTTTTTGGTTTTGTGGGTTTGGGTTTTTTTTGGGTTTGGGGTTCTTTTTCTTTTTTTGTGCCTTTTTTAAAAAAAAGAATGAATATTTAAAAAATACATAATTTAAATAAAAACTATTAGGGGCATTTCAATCAATTTTATGGGTATGCTTACCTCTTCTCCTAATTGCTTTAACCTGTAGTTATTGAACATTTTTTTGGGGTAACTATTTCAAAACTAAATGCCCTGGGTTCACAGTTAAAGGTAAAACCCGTGAAACCTGAGTTCGTCAGTGCTCTCTGTGGGTAGTCTTAAGGCAATGACAAAGTGTTAAGTAGGCAGCAGGGCTTTGATTTTCAGCTGTGCTCTCTAGTTTGTTTCAGTCAGCAAAGTAATATTCTCTTCATTAAATATTTAATTTGAATTTTCCATGTTTAAACTGCAATTTTTTTCAACTTGATAAAAAATCTTTTGCGCTTGGGGCCATTATGGTTCCACTATCATTTTGTGCTAAATCTCTGTTCTTTCTTTTCCTCTTTCACTCTCTCTTTCTCTCTATGTCTTTCTTTTACTTTCTTCCTTCCTAAGTCTTCCTTTCTTTGCTTGTCTTTACTTTTCCATCACTTCTTTCCTTTCTTTGTTTCCTACCTCTTTCTTTGACTCATCACTTGTCTGTTTTCCCTGTTTGTTCTTCTCTTTCTTTCTCATTCTCTCCCTCCTCCTTCATTTGCTGTCCACCCTTCTTAATAGGCTGCTGTATGTACAAACACAGTTTGAAATAAAGGATTGAAAAAGCACATGTTTTAGGAAGGCATGTTCCCTTTTGTTCTTCTCTGCTTTATTTTCTTCTTACCTCCAATGGTGTTATTTGACCCCTGGCTTGAACCTTATTGAGAAAGACTATTTGAAGGTAAGAAAGGTAAGGAGAAATTACACGAGAAAACAGTTGATGTTGAGTCTCTTGATGCCAACAGTTTTTTGTTACACAAGAAAAGTAGACAAGAAAAAGACTGGAGACCAACAGGCTATTAGGGCTAACCTAATTTATTTATCAGAGCTTGAATTTCTCTCCTCATAGCCTGCTAATTTGTTCTGTCTCCAGCAACATCAGTAATTCACAGAAGAAAACAGATACAAAGGTGATTTTTATTAGTCATTTGGTGATTCTGTGAATGACTGTGCTTGTCGAAGGCTCCTTTTCATTCATTCTAGCAATAATTTCTTCTGCATTAAGCAGTCCATTTGTATAAGTAGAGGTCATTAAAGCTCCTATGTGAGCACAGTGGAGCAGATTTGAATGAGTTCCACTTGGATATGTTGCTATTCCCCATGTCAGATGTGTAATATTATTTCTGAAAAATGTTTACAGCACTGAAAATAAGGGAAGAAGGATGGTATTGTCATACCTTCTCCAAGGTTTTCCATAACTCTGATAAGGATTATTTTATACACTGTATTCCAAAATAATTTAAAAAATAACAACAAACCAAAACCCTATCTTTATCTTCACAGAATTCTCAGATGAAATTCAGTGCAATGTTTGTAGGAAGTTCCTTAAAATACTCAGTCGGAGACTGAAAGAAGAAACAAAGATATTTGAAGTTATTGTTACTTTTTCCTATTTCAGGGCTGAAAAACCTCCACTACCGTTTGTGTATTTTTGAAGAACCTAGCTCATCATAAATCCCTCAGTTTTTGAGGGATGCTATCTCAGATTCTATAACTTGGAAATCCTTCTCAGCTGGATATTGAGAATTCTGAGTAGTACAAAATACCCTAGATCTTTGTCCTAGCATAAAGAGGGTTTGGAGCAACACCAGACATTATAATCTGGTTTTGGGTGTAAGTGACAATAAATTTGACTGAAGATGTAATTGGGAATTCAAAAAATATTTTCTTGTGTCTGAAAGCTTCCTAGCTGGTGATGGATGAAATATCTAAAATAAATACTTGTATTCAGATTACTTAAAATTGTGTCTTTTGACTTTAATATTTAATCATACCAATGCACATTTTATTGTCCTGGAAAGCTCATGAATGAAAACATTGTTATTCATATTTCTGGTGGTCTTGCCTAAAGACAATGTCACTTCCAAAGAGCTTGCCATCTAAGTAAATATGAGAGACATACAGAATAGGGAATAATAAATACCAACACAGCTGTCTCATACTCCAATAAAACTGTTTTATGGACTGCTGCAGATATCTTGCTCATTAAGGCTCTCTATGCTTTACAGATAGACTCTAGCATAATATTAAGTCTTCTAATCTCATAGTTTCATTCATCTTCCTCTACACTCACTGATGTCTCCTTCCTTTTTCTATAATCTCTTACTCAAAGAGGTGTAGGGATAAAATCCACTTTTGTCTGTGTTATTGCCAAATGGAATGACTTAGCAGTCAAAGAACAATTGACTTTCAGTACATCTTAAGCTCATAAATGTCTTTTAACAAGTCCTTCTTGGCTATTCTTCAATCTTGTCCTGCCTGGCAAGTGTGCCTTAATATTCACCTTGGGGCTGAATCAAATGATTTCAGAAATCTAGGTTTCCTGGTGAAATCTGAAGATTTTTTCAAATTATATAAGAGACAGTTTGCTGTCCAGGAAAGTGATTCAAACAGCCCACTTTTAAATGCAAAAGAACAACTCATAACATTTCTTTTAGGAACCACCCAGATACACAAGTGCCCATGTTTCTTCATTTTACAACAAAAATTTCCTTTGGGTTGTGTTGATATTAGGATCTGGGCACAACGTACTTGTTTAAATTACTTATTATTGTTTATGATTCTTTAAAAGAAATAGTACCTCAATGATATTAATTTATCATTCCACCATACAGTTCTCAGGCTTATTCAGGTGTTAGGAAAGACTGGGTACCTTTCACAAAAAGCAGCTTGAAGTCAAGAATCCTCTTTCTGGTGGTTAAAGATTTTACCTAATGTTCCTATGCTTGTTGGACTCAATGTCAGCGAACAGTTCTAGCCTTGTTTAGTTGGCTAATATAGTTATGACCCATGTGAACTAACCTGTGGTTTCCTTGCATGCAGAGATGCATTATTGGGTGGAAATATGTTTAGCTTACTTCTAAGGTCTGCTGTTATACATCTTTGTTAAAGAAGATACCTAAACTTGCCTAAGCACCTGAAGCAGGTCTAGTGGACAAAGAACAGGCCTGGCATACAATGACATCACAGTAGTCCAGTTTTTCAAAACAAAGCTGGCAGTGAAGCAGCTGTTTGCTTCTGGCTAATTTCTGCTCTGCAGACAAATATCTGGAGCAGTCACCACTGCGCAAGAGACATGAATTCTAGACCTCCTCAAGCTCATATTCCTACTTCACTGAATATTTGCAACTGTGTGTGTGTGAAATCTCTGAACGAGTCTGCTGAGAATGAACTATTGTTAATGTAGGAATGATTGTCGGAGTCCAGAATAAATCCTAAAAAAGAGAGGACACCCATACCAGAGCAGAGTTCTTGTTAGGACTTGTGATCCTGTGGGGAAAGCGTGCTGGAACAGTCTGTCCCTGAGAGATTGTATTGCCCCTTGTGGAGAGTGACCCATGCTGCAGCAGTTTGTGGAGAACTGCCTCCCATTGGAAAGGCTCATGGAGAGCTGTCTCCCGTGGAAGGGGCCCCATGTTGAAGCAGGGGAAGGACTCCCAGAGAGCAGTGGTAGAAACAACATGTGAATAACTGACTGTAGCCACCATTCCCCATCTCCCTGAACAGCTGTGATCCCTCCTGGTCCCTGACTCAGCTCATGAAACTTTTGTTATATCTTCTCCCCTGTCCATTTGCAGAGGGGAGTGAGACAGCGGCTTTGGTGGGTGCCTGGCATCCAGCCAGGGTCAACCTGCTACATTATCAAACCACTAAAAAGTAGAAATTCCTGTTAGATTGAGGTGTTTAAATTTCAGAAGATCTGAGGTTGTTTTGTGATATGAAAGTTGATTTTCTAAGATGGTGGATTACGATACATTAGTTTAGCAATAGCTTGTTTGCAAACACCTGTGATTCTATAATTTTCATCATGTTCATTAATAGAGCACCAGTTGCTTAAAGGCACCCTTAATTCACAAAACGCAGCACAAAATATATTTAATAGTTATTTGCTTCTTGTAGTTTCTTTATTACTAGATCAGAGAGAAAATCCTTCTAATTTCCACATTCCTATTGCCATATACTTTTGGTGGTGTTAAAAGCTGTGGATCATCACAACAGAATAACTTTTAAGGAAAAAAAATGGACAATTTATTGGTAGAGGAGGCTCTTTAAAGTCATCAGTTTCATATATCAGAGCTTAGAGCTGCAAACACAATGCTTACTTCAAAATATCGTAATGAATATTTAGTATAATAACCAACACAGGACAACATTAGCATAAATTAAATAATTAACTGAAATTTCTTATCGCTGTTTTTGCCTTCTACTTGTTGAGCTACAGAAAATTGCCTGTAGAAGTATAGAAAAGTGAGAGAAGCGCAGCAGGATTCCCAGAGGTGGAAGATTTTACTCTCATTACCACTTTGCTCCATTCTTTACAATTACACTTTGTCCAAGGAGTTGGCATGTAAGCCTAACTGTTTTGATGCCTTATTTCAAACTTGAGTTACTGGTGATGTTACTAGCCAATTCTCTCAAGCCCTACAGAGTGATAAGACTAATAGAAGAGAATGATGAATGAGTGTAGAGGCAAGACTCTAGACTAATTATAATTTTTTTAAAAAAGACTGTGAAAGGAAAGTAGATTTTTGCCATCAGGGAAGGAAAGAAATATGAACATCTTTGGATCATGCAGTTCAGATGACTTAAGGCAATTCATAACCAACTACTAAAATAGAATATACTGTCAGCAAACAGAAGAAGTACAAGGTATGGTAACTGAAAACAGGTTTGTCAATGTATCTTCCACAATTTAGTAGAGTAATAAAATGAATGTGTTAAGCTGTATAGTATCCAGAAATATGGGTAAAGTAAAATTGAGAGTATGCTACTACTGTAAATTAATCCTGCAAAGAAATGTATGTCTCTTAAGTGAAATTGTGCTTACCAGGTTAACTCCCTGCCCTTTCATTTTTAAAGATAGAGATGTGAGAACAAATGTATCTGGGCTTGACAGCGAAAGCCACAAAGGAAGGGCCCCGCATATCTTTGTGTTGTATCTTTATGGAATCACAGAATTTTCATTGCTTAATGCTGCTCCACTTATGTTATAATGTCAAGTCATCAAATGTCCATGGATCAAGTTATCCCTTCAGAACTGGTTTGCTTTAATGTAGGTCTTACACAGGTACAGTGAGGGACTTCATAAGTTTGACCGTATCAGTGGTTTTTCAAGGGTCCTCCAGAAAATATCTTGATGCCATTGACCAGAAAGAGGACTGTACTTCAATTAATTTTTCATTACAACTCTTGGTGCAAGGAAACACTGTGTAGTCAGTTGTCTTCTAAATGCACTGAAACACAAACGACGTCTGAACCAAGTACAAAGTTGAACCAAGTACAAAGACATAGAACATGGGCAGATGTAAGATCAAATTACCCTTTATAAGAGAAGAGGTATTACCTTTAATGAATTGTCTGATTTCTGGCACAAAAAGTAGTATTTGTCCACTTCAAGATGCTTCACAATACTCCTTGGGTAAAGCGTACTTAATTTCTCACCCAAATCTGAGTTTGTAGTATTGTAGCTTGGAAAGATTTCCCTTTTTTTCAGTCCAAATGTCATTGCATTTCAACAGCAGAAGACATTAGTTCTATGTGATTTTGTTTGGGTTTTTTTTTAAGAAAAGGAACATAAAATAGCTAGTCCTGTCTTGGTGATAGATTTAAGGATACCTAATTTAAGACTAATCAATTTACATCTACAATACTTAAGGATAAAAAAGGATTATATCTATGTGGGATGCATGCATACTAGGGAAGCATCCTTATTGAATACAGTGTCACTGCGCAATTTAAATATTAATAGCATGATGTAAATGTCAACAACTGGGACTTAGTCTGTATTTCATATTGGCCCTTTATGATCTGTGTTCAGAGAAAGCAGATAGTCCTTGGAAAGTTGCCATGGTAATAGATAATGTAGAAAAGCCTCAGGTAGATAAATGAAAGCAATCAGGGTGTGATTCACTTAACTCATTGTAATAATCTAGAGCCATCCTAGAGACACAGGATACTCTTAATCTCCAGCTATTACATCAGAAAGGCATGAGATTGTCATGCGTTTTGGTTTTCAGCTCCACATTTATACTTCAGGTACCTTAGAGTAACTCATATAATATGAAATAACCTATATTTAATCAAATTAATCACTCTATCAGACTCCTTCACTTCTTTTATCTTACAGATTTAGGTGTGCCAGATCCTCTCTTTATAACTCAGCTTCTCTTTTCACAGTGAATGCCTTCCTGAAACACTGTGCCTTTTCCAGCATCTCCCATTGCCTTTCAGTTGAAAGACTTGCATCTCTGTGCAGACCAAAGATTCTGAGTTGCTTTGCACCCATGCTAATCTGCTGTATAACTGTGGACCTTACTACAAGACAATGTCTCAAAGCTATAGCTCTGTCATCTTTGCAGAAATCAGTCCATCAGATTGGTGCCTTTAGTGTTGAATCTAAAGAATAAGCTAGAATTCCAGGTAAATATGGCATAACTTAATGCTTTCGTAGAGCCGATAAATTTTAAACATGCTTTGTGGGTTCTTTCCTAGTGATCTTACTTGGGATTTAAAAGTATGCAACATACATTCATTCCTTTCCTCTTCTTTTCTGTTCTTGCTACCATCCCTCCTATTTGACCAGCTGTTAGTGTAATTCATAGGATGCTTTATTGGTTAAGTATGCTAGCATAAAACCATACATTCCCATGCCTTTAATAGGAAGAAAGTAGAACATGAATAGGGCTATACTGAAGAGAGCACAGGGGAGAAAAACAAACCCACAACATTTTAATAATTTTGAATCAAAAATCACGAACAGTTATGGATTCTTGACTTCTTCAACTGAACCTGTAATTTGAATGAGTTTTGTTCATGATTACAGATGAAATTCAGGCTCTGATGCTGTTACTTAATGCATGAGGTCTCAGGGAAGCACTCTTACGATAATGTATGACTGACAGGATTCTATCACTGGCAGCTGTTATACATGGGGCTTGTTATACATGGATGTGGTACTACATCCATGTCTAACAATTTGTCCTGACAGTCAAAAATCTTGTCAGATATTGATCTGACACCAGATTCATGTATAACAAGATTTTTGATTGACAGCTGAGCAACTGCCCAGAACTAAACCACTCCACTGTTTTTAAAAGCTAACACTGCCAGCCAATATTCTGGCTTTTCTGTTCTATTTACCCACATCAACAGTGCCTTGTATCTTTAATTTTATATATTGAAAACCCTTCAAAATGGTAATATTACAAAGATTGGATTTAGCTTTTTTATGAAATTTTAAAGATAAGAACTGATGTGGCTATGCTAATGAATACTATAGAAAACCATGCTTGGCAGCTTCAACTTCAGTGCAGACATACAGGATATCAAAACAGCAGGGAGAAAGTGAAAAGACTGAGGAGAATTAAGGTGATGTGTGTAAGAAAAACATATCAGACATGAGGTTTAGAAACTGGGTATTGTCATTAAAAATCCAGAGCAGAAATCACCAATGTGATTTTTGAAGTTTTTGGAAACTTGACTAGAATTGGAGTCTCATAATTTTTGCTTGCTTATCTCTTGCAATATTTATGCTATTCTGAAGAGGCTTTCTGGATGCTAGTGATTATTAAGAGGAAAAGGAGAGGAGAGCAGTGTCAGCTTCACTGAGCTTTTGGCAGACCTGTTCAAAGGAAGTTGTTGCAGCCATGAGACAGAGAGGGAATGCGAAAGAACATAAACTAGAGTGAAGAGATTAGGCATTCATCATTGAAACTGCCACAACACCCAAATCATTCAAGGTGTATCATCAGTAACAGAGAATTACTCAGATATCATCAGTCATTGAAACAACCAACAGCATAGCTCAGAGTTTTATTGCAGAAATGCCATGAACAGCACAAATATAGTTTTGTATTTACCTTTAAAAATCACTGTAGCTAATGTTGTGTGTTTTAGTCACACAGAAATCCCTGGTTGTTAGAAAGGAAAAGGACTAACAGTTTTTCAGGCCAACACTAGAGACAAAAGTGCAAAGACAAATGGCTGGTGCAATTGATTAAATTAGAGTAATTATGATCAACAGTTTAAGAGAAACGGGAATCTTACTACAGATGTCAATTGGCTGACATTTGGCTTAGGGATCTCACCTACTTCATAGGTTGCCTTCCCTTAACTCCAACTGCTTTGAATTAATGTGATGACCCAAGGCATCCACTACAAGGATACAAAGTACCCGTTAATGTAGCTGTACTGGTTGGTTAAGTCAGGTTTATGGCTCCTTTGTGTTGCTCAACTATTGCAAAGCATCCAGAACATATGAAGTCTAAAAGCTATAGAGACTGATTTTAAACACATATAAACACATATGCACCATTTCTCCTGTGCTTATCTTCAATTTATTCAGCAACCTCAGCCACTTAAAAAACATTAATTGAACGTTACAATAGCTCTGCATGCATTTTACTTGGAAGGGCTTTATATCTTTTTATGCTTCAATGAGCAGTTGCACAAAGACAAGACAGCTTGCTTGGTTAATTCTGTATTTCCAATTATATTTCTATAATGTTGGTTTCCAATTGCTGTCACTACTCAAATAAACAGCCAAGGAGACAGAACGACTGGTAAAGAAAGATGTCCACAGCCACAGGCAAATAGAAGTGGATGTGTATATGTACACGCACATATTTCCCTTTCAAAACATCCTATTCAGTGCTGGAATCCAAAGAAGTCCAAAGTCAGAAAATTATAGAACAACAGAGCTTGGAGCAAAATCCAGTGTAAACTACTGAAAGGCATCTTTCAGCTTTAATAATGAAGTTTGATGCTGTGAAGTTATGAAACACTAATTCATTGGTGGCAATATGAGTTACATTTCTCTCCCTTAGATACACATGCCCCAGGATAGGGGAAAAGTCAGAAAAAACTCCATCAGTGTGAGGTTTTTTGTGTGCTGTTTGTGTTTTATTCAGTGGAATCCATTATTAATTCCTACATGTCTCAAACCCCCAGCAATGTTGAAACCAACACTTTCAGCTGCAGCCTGAGCCTTGGTATCTAGTAAGTGAGGCCTTTGAAATTGCTACATTTGAAACCAGTCTCGAATCAGAGAATCTGGTAAACCTCTCTAGCCTGTGCATATGTCTGTGAAAAGGCTTCTTTTCAAAGACCTGTATTTTTTTTGCTCTTGGTTGAGGGTGGCTTCAGCCTAAGAACTGATACTTCAGAGGTTTTCAACTACAGTCAGATGTGACTAAGGCTGAATTTGAGGTCATAGTTTCAACAAATAATAAAACTTTGAGTTTATGAGAATTTTGGTTATTTGAAAGTATTAATTTTATTAAGTTGTTAATTTCAAATCAAAGATGCTCAGGTACAGGATGTGGAAAAGTGTATATTTTTATTCTGGATGTTGAAGATGGTGAGTATAATTAAAAGACGCAATAAAATATTGCAAAATTCAAAATCAGTATTGTTTTTCTTTTAAAAAAACGCAACTTAGGACACCTTTTGTGGACTGGTTTATACACACCTGATTTATTACAAATAGAATAGAACTGTATTGAACAACGCAAACAAGTGGTCTGGGATCTTTTTGCTACACCTCGCAGCACCCTGAGCTAGCAAAGACACTTACTGCAGTAACATTTCTTATATGGTTTTTATCTTTTTCAAATCCTGGAATACAAGCAGGTGTATTCCAGAAGGTTGTAACAGCATTACTTTATTTGGAATTTCTTCCGTTCTTCTGTAGTGTGGGATTTTCTCTTTAATTTTCTTGGGTTATAACATCTGTCAGTTCTGTTTTATGGGTTTGTTTGTCTACAGAAAATGGGAAAAGTAATGATTGTGCCAGGAGACCTCTTTTTCTACCAATATCTATGTATCATTTTATATGACCATGAAGAATGGCCATTCATGACTTGCTTACAAGGGAGATGATGGGCCTGATGCTGATACCAGTTTCACCAATGTAAACTAAAAGAAGTCTGTGGTATTTCACCAGAGTAAAATTAAAGTAGGATTTGAGGAAAAGTTTTTCAAAGTCAGACAGGATATAAAAGCCCAAATAGTTTGGGAAAGTTCAAATATTGTTTTTAAGAAATAATTTAAAATTAGTTTTACATCTCTATTTTGTCCCCTAAAAATGTTCTAGTTCGTGATAAGGAGAATATCACACTCTAGGCATTTCGCTGACTTTGGCAATACCAGATTTCTCATGCCTCACTATGTATCCAAGCTGTGTAGTTCCCTTCCTACTGCTGCACATGCTGTCTCACATTATCAATGCCTGAGGAGCTGCTGAGTAGCTTACTACACTGGTTTGTTGGGGTCCTTCATGGGAAGTCAAAGGTTTAGAAGAAGCCATCCACTTTATAAGGACTCTTGAGAAACTTGGTTCAGATAGCAAAGAAAGACTATGCTTCTCATCATGTTCCAGGTTGTGTTTGTGGAATAGAAAGAAAATAAAGTCAAGGGGGAAAAAGAAAAGTCATCAAATTGTCCCGTTTTGGACATTTCATTAATCTTTTCCTGCTAAACTGATGGCAAAATGTAATTGACAAAATTCTGGTCTCAAGAAATTCAATTGATTTCAGTGAGTTAAAATTTTCAAACCACATGTGCATGGTGACTCCATATTCATTTGAATTTAGAAATAGTTTGTTGCATACATAGTGTTAGAATATTTCTGAACATTTAATTTGGAATTTGTATTAAAAATGGGAACCAAAAGGGCCTGTTCTATTTTTTTATCACCAAATTAATGGCAAGAGGTCTGGCTTTATTGACTTTTTGATTCTATGTTATGGATTGGTAAGAACAGAAAGGGCCTCTACCTGTCTACTCAGCTCTAAAATCGCTTTACTTACTACCTTGACTTGGGACATGTGAAGAATTAGAAAGCCCACAGAAATGACTGGGACTCAGAGATGAAAGACTGCCAAAGTCAGCAACTACTACAGATGCTGATGAATCTACATTTAGCTCCTGAGAAAGGAAAACCTTATATCTATGCAATCATCAGAAATTAGTTTTATATAGCCATATCTGTACTGTTTGGTGGTTCCTTGCCTAGTTCTTTCAATAAAACAAAAGTGTGTATAGGAGTGAAATTTTGCTGTATAACAGGGACTGTACTAATGAAACCTGGGTAAACATTTGCTAAAAATTATAATGGTTGAAAGAGATGGGGAATGTCTGATGCCAAGTAAATGCAAAGAAATTTTTGACAGAATTCAGTTATATATTATGTAGTGTCCTGTGCAGTCCTTTTCAGTCTTATGATTCAGTGTTGAGATATAAATGTTGCAGACATGGATATATCAATCAAGCTCTGGACAAAATGGAATTATGTTACTTAATAAAATTATGTCAATTATTATCACTCCCACTATTTCATATGGGTCCTTTGAAAAACTGTAGAGAAATGTCAGCAATAACAGAGGGAGAAAGTAGGGTTAATTCTATCATATTTCTAAATGAGTCACTCCTTTAGAAAGTTTTGATGTACTTTAAGGATTATTACAAATCAATTATTCCTTTGTCTGGAAGAAAATAATGGCTGCAATGTGATTTCTGTATCAATAAAGTCATGAATTAGGTTTGAAAGCACGTAGAATTGCAAATTTCAACTACATGCTGAGTATTCATCCTGCAACTAATGAATATTCACTTGACTCTTGTAACCTAGCCTAATTACCCATAAAGCCACATAGATTTCACTTGACCCTAAACTTTAAACTGTTAGCTGCTCCTTTGCCTGATAACAAAGTGATAATGCAATTATTTGTGTACCAAAGCAGAAAAAGGTTGATCCCCAGTAATATGCCTGTGAGATGCATAACATGGAAAAAACACAAGAGCTTTGGAAAAAAATCCATTGCTTTTTTTTAATTGTCTGCTTAAAGAGTGTAGCAGTCTTTTAAGAATCTGACAAAATAATACCTACCCTAGGCTTAACAGTATCAGTTCTAAAGGAAAGGAGGAAAAAAATAGATAAACCAACCATAAGGGAAATAGTATT
The DNA here is from genome assembly GCF_000695815.1 of Acanthisitta chloris. Lineage (NCBI taxonomy): Eukaryota > Metazoa > Chordata > Aves > Passeriformes > Acanthisittidae > Acanthisitta > Acanthisitta chloris. The sequence continues at coordinate 14,347 of NW_008678516.1, forward strand.
TAAAAGCCCCTTTACTTAGGCTTAAACCAAGATATTACATGTTTACTTTCATTCTCTGCTTAAAACAAAATCCCCCAAATCAGTGGATATGTGCCTGCATAAGAAAAGAGATGAAATAAATGAAAGGAGGTCTCTTAATGTGATTTTCTATATTAACAGTTAGCCAAAGGACTCACAAGTGAAATGCCCAAATGCTGCCAGCTCCAGCTAACAGAGAAGCATAATAAATAGAATCTGCATAATAGGAACTCTTGGAAAAACTGAAATTTGCATCTGTACTTTCTGTATTTCATGTCACATCTGTATTTTCTATGGGGAGATTTTGACATCTCACTTGAACAACTGGAATTTGTTTTAGTATGAGTACGGGTTCTCTGGTCATATTCCCAATGACAGTAGATAGCAGCTGTACATCAATAGAGGTGCTTCAGCCAAGTGTTCCTCTTGTTGGTCTTGCAGATATACAAATATACACCAGGTTGGGTTTTTTTTCCCTTTGTGGACTTGATTAGAAGAAAGTCTTCCTGTTTTGAGCTTTTATTTTTCTTAAGTTGCAACTTTTCATGTTCTTGGGTAGTAATGCATGTGGAAATTTCTCCTAGCCACTGCCTCAGCCTTCCCTGCTTGATCTTTTTGCTGGTTTAATTTTCCACTAAAGTAATTTCTATGACCCGGCCTGAGCCCTAGCTTGACTTGGAAGAAAGGTGGCTTACAGCACAGGGAACAAAAGACAGAGACTGGAAGAGTCTGCAAACTCTCATGAGGAGATTATGTGACTCTCCTGCTCTTATGCCAAAATTTGGGAGAGATCCAGACTTGCTCTTTTCTTACTTGTATTTTAATCATTCTGAGAACTGACAAAAGTACACTTCAATGCCATGGTAAAACCTAAAGGATCTGTCTTTTTATCCATATACTGTAAACCTTCATCTTGTTTTGATAAGTCTTCTTTGTTTCTATTTGGTCTACTGACAGCGACAAGTAGTGTGAAGAGCACAAGGCACCTGAAATACATTTGTGAATTCTTATCCCAGTGAAAGAAACTGCTATTTTGTGAGGAGTGCAAGTGTCAAAAATGTTTTTCTGGACATTTGAACTAGAAGGAATTAAAACAGTAAAGCTGGGGATTGAAAAAAGACAGGATGATGCTGTCAGCTAGTCTTCTTATTCAAAAGAAAGCTAGTCTGTCATGATTAGTGTTGCCAGACCAGGGGGCTGTTCATTTGCTCCCTAGAGGAAAGCTAAGGATTGCTGTCTTTCCCACTTTTCAGATTTGAGGATGGAGAGAAGTTTACAAAGCAAGTGCTTATGCCTTCCCTTTTAAAGCTGGGTGGCTCACAAATGCCATGATTCCAGGCACTGTACTGAAAACACAGTACAGATCCCACGCAGCACCAGAAAGTAGAAGCTAGTAAAACTTCTGGGTTTGTACCAGAAACTTCACATGAATAGTAGTAACAGGAAGAGATTTTTAAAAATCCTTGTCAAAGCAGAGACGGTGTTCATCCATGTTTGGGAGGAACGGATCCATTCCATATCTCACAGAAAGATTGGCTTGTCCAAGGAAATCCTTGATTTATCTCATCAGCTCTGTACAAACCTTGCCTATAGACCAGGGTTAATTGGAACTGACAGGAGATGACTTCGTTACTAAATAAAGTATTCCCCTTTCTGCCCAGTTTAAGACCTCTTCTACAGGTGAAAAAGATGCTTAATTTTGACAAATTTTTGCTGAAAGTACATACAAAAGGTCATGTTCAAAGTCATAAAAAGTGAGAGTTTGCTTAAATCAGTAAATTTCAATTATGCTGCATCTGTTGCTTTAAAAAATCAAATATAGAAATATAATAATGATTTGAGGATGGCTGATTGCTGATGGGAATATTTTAAGAAAACAATGTTACTAAATACTATAGGGCACATTCAGCTGTGGTGTAGGTGGCATATCTTCCATTGCCTTCAAGGAAAATTGCAGTAACAAAAATAAGTGTTGCCATATCTGTCACTTTCCTTTAAAACTGAGTAACTGGGAAATTATTTTAAAAGCATAGAAGTTTTCAGATTACCTGCTGCTGATGTTGAAGAGATACATATAGTATTCTGGTTGGTAATTTATGGAGAGGTACTTTTCTATTTAATAGATTAAGGATTTCAAAAAAAGACACTCTGACCTGCAGCTAAAACAGCTGTAAATTCTTCTACTTGTAGAAGAAAAGATCCCTCCTGAAATTATTTCTTTTGTAGTGTCTTTACAATGTGACACTATTCTCTCTGCAGGCAAACAAGACAAAGAGGGGGGAAAATGTACAAACCCAAATAATGTTTCAAGGCCAGAGAATTCACCTCTTTCCCAAAGTAGGAAAATCCCCTCTACTTAGTCTATGTAGACTTACAAGCTAAAAGGCATTTTGTAGGGAAGGATGCTAGGAGGTCTCTTTTCTTATTCAAAAGAAATTAAGGCTCCAAATAAAGAAGAAAAGATACCTTTTACATGACTGATAATGCCAAGAGGCTGTTTGATATTCAATTTGGAGCACATAGCCTGTCAAAGACCACAGAGAAGTCCCCAGATTGCCTTGCACAGCATGTGAATAAATCCCACTGGTTACTTCTGGACTCTGTTGTATGGCAGAAGAAAGAAAAAGATTCTCTTTCACCAGCGTCTATTTCACCAGAATTCTATAGGGGTACCCTAATAAAACCCACAACATGATGAGTTATGAATTAAGATAATATAACTTGCTACTGTGCTGCAGTAATTCCCCAGGATGTGTGACCTCAGCCTGGATGGGACTTTACAACACAGAAAAATGGCGAGACTGGGAATCGAAAAGATTTACATTGGCTCTTTTCCATTCTTATGCAAGTCTGCTTAAAATTATTATTTTGGGATTGGGGAGTATCTGGGTAGTTCAACATTCTGTATGCAGTTTGTATGGGTAAGAAATACTGAAAGCAGCATATATTGTGCCATATTGTACCCTTTTGTACATTTGCAAAGCATTAGTTACTGATGCCTGCAATTACCTTTTCTTATGCAAATTAAAGTAACCCAAATATGTCAAATTAAAATAGTAGAGAAATTCTAATCTTTGAAGATAATTTTATATTTTGGCCAAAAACATTGTCTAGGTGGAATATAAAAGCTTTCTTATCTTACTTGATCTGTTGTGTTTTTAAGTAGGAGACTGGACTAAGTGGAGTGTATATGCCTGCCCTGATATTCCATCCCTGTCTTATTACCTCAGAAATTTTACTGAAAATATCATAAACATCATCACATATAAAGCATATATAGATCAAGTATGCTTGCTGAAACTAAAAAGAAAGAAAATTTTACAGAAAATATTGTGATTTTCTAATTCGATTGTTTTTTTCTGCTGGGAAAAATCAAAATGAAAGATTTAACCTCAGGTTGTATTCATGTTATTTTGTTTGTGTCTATGGTCACAGAAATAGTACTTTGATCCCAATAAGCTTTAAATTACTCTACGGCATGTATTCCCAGTCTGGACTACAGTTCTCAAAACACATTCTGAAGAGTTCTCCTACCGAATCACCTAGTGCTTTGAGGAAGCTTGACTGTGGTGTGCCACTAATGGTAAGGTGAGACCATAAAGGAGAAAGAAACACAAGGTGTCACTGTATTTTAGGTAGATGAAACTTTACTTTTGGGTTGAGTTGACAATGAGATTCACCTGCTTGAAATGTACAAGACACCAGGTGCTTTGTGTTTCATTTCTCTTTGTCTTTCAATATATTCTGTCCTAAGTCTCATATACTGCCAAAAAGTCAGTTTTAAATGTTTTTTCTTTGGTTTTCATCTGTTCTTATTATGAAGAACTCTTGCCATCTTATTAAATATTTGGCAGAAGTTATTGGATTAAATGACTAGTTGATTTTTTTTTTTTGGGGGGGGGGTGCTGTAGCAACTGCTATTAGTAAAGCATAAATTCTGTCTCTTAAGTCCAGTCCAGTCCAAATGAGGACACAGATTTAGCAGTGAATAACATCTAGGTATGTTTCTTCTTTTTTTCTGTAAATACATTAAATATTTTAGTATTGAGCATATTATTTCTTTTTTTTCTCTCTCTCTTTAAAATACCTATAACAAAGGTTAAATATATATGTGAGTTCTGTAGGTACAGGGATGCCATCCAGAGGGACCTTGACAGACTGGAGGAGTAGGCCCATGTGAAGCTCATGAAATTCAACAAGGCAAAGTGCAAGGTCCTGCACATGGGTTGGGGCAATCCCCAATAACAGTAAAGACTGGGGGATGAATATATTGACGACAGCTCTACCAAGATGGACATGGAGATACTGGTGGATGAAAAACTGGCCATGGGCACGCCAGGTGCACTTGCAGCCCAGAAAGTCAATCATATCTTGGCCTGCCTCAAAAGAAAAATGACCAGCAGATAGAGGGAGGTGATTCTGACCCTTCACTCCACACTCATGAGACCATACCTGGAGCCCATCTTTCAGCTCAGGGGTCATCAGCACAGGAAAGACATGGGCCTTTTGGAGCAGGTCCAGAGAATGACCATGAAAATGATCAGTAGGCTGGAGTACCTCTCCACCTATGAAGTCAGGCTGAGACAGTTGGGATTGTTCAGTGTGGAGAAGAGAATACTCCAGGGAGAACTTAACAGTAACCTCCCAGTATGTAAAGACAGCTACAAGAAAGCTGGAGAGAGACCATTTTGTTAGGCCCTAGAGTGACAGGAAGATGGTCAATGGTTTCAACTGAAAGAGGGTAGATTTAGGCTAAGTACAAGAAATATTTTACGATGAGGGTGCTGAGATACTGGAACAGGTCACCCAGAGAAATTGTGGATCCCCAGTCCCTGGAAGTATTCAAGGTCAGGTTGATATTAGAGAAATTGCATGAAAATTGTTGCTGGAATTACCTTTGTTCCCTATACAGTATGGATATATCTGTGATGATCTACTGAGCATCCCCATGGATTTCAGAATCTACCTCCTACTCATCTTTAATTTCTGAGGCTACTAACAATCCTTGCTAAATATCCCACAATATTAATTGTTACAACTCAAGTGGCTACCCTTTTCTTTCCAGAGATTCTTTTGAGGCAGAAAAGCAGTTTCATTCAGTTAATGCAAATATACTTCTGACTGAAGTAGGATTAATGCCATCTCTACCTGTAGCAGTTTTCTTAAGAGTAGTACTTTCTCCATTTTATCTATACTATACAATTTCATTTTTTATTTACTTCTGCAGGCTTTCACATCTTTCACCAAATGATCTAAAGACAAAATCTAGCCTCCTGATCTGTTTCTAGCTGCTGCCATTTGGCTGAGCTATCCTACCTTTGCTTAGTGCACCAAAAATAGTTCTAACATTTGGCAATTCTAAAATCCCATACTCCAGCTCCCTTCGTACAGAGTCTTCAGGAAAAGTTCAGACTTGTGGGGAAATAAAAATGAAAAAAAGAAAAAGAACAGGTCATTTCTGCAATTACCAATCAAAGCATTTCCTTTCATCACTCATGCCTCATTTGCCACCTCTCCATTCAGCAGCCTACAGCTGTCCTCATCCTTCCAATCATTGCCCACAGCAAAATCACAATAAAGTTGATTAATTTCATTTTCAGCACAGTTCTAGTGATAGCACAGACATTGCTTTTCCTTCATCTAGCTAAAAACATTCTTCTTGTTCCTTTTGTTCTAGACTTTATTTGGCCTTCTAACACCAGGAACCATGATATGCCTTTGTCCCATTTACGCAGATATCTATTCTGTTTTCTCACATGCATAAATAAATACATAAATAAATAAAGCCAACAACCGAAATACCACCTATTTTGTTCTATTTTTCCCCCAAGATATTTTTCTATAGAATTGCCCTTTCAAATTTCATCAATTGTTTCTTTTTATCCATCAGTATTATTCCCCTTACCTCATTTTGGTAATGGTTCATTGTGATCCTTAGGATGTTATCCACGATTTAAGACTTAGATCATATGGTAGTACATATTTCTTTCATTTTGTGTTCTGATGTCCTGTTTCAAAAAGTGAGTCTAGGTTTAGTATTTTTGCTTCCTCATCCTAATGCACCATCATAAAAGAATAGAAAAACACATAAATTATTCCTTAATAATAACAGGGAATAAAAGTATTTAGCCCCTTTACCTGTAGGACAGTGAGATGTGAAATTCCAGACTGCAGACAGCCTTTTTACCTTCCTTTGCATTCAGGAGCTTAAAACAGTCCTTCCTAAGAAAATAAACAAACAAACAACAGGTTGAATAGCTTTTTACATTCATACTTTATAATTCAGACATTTTGGGTCTTTTGTCAAGGACATCCACTGTATTACATAATTTTAAGAAGACCTGACTAACCAGGAATAGAGGCAGTTTTTGACTTGAAGGCCAAATCATCCAGATATTCTCATATGATAGAACTAAGTGTTTACATGACTCAGCCAGTGTTTCCAGCTACTATCTTCTGTTGAGCCTGTTGAGAGAGAATAATTTGCAGTGTATTGAGTCACAGAAAGAGAAAGAATGAGATCGATCAAAAATAAGGATTTGATAAATTTCCACTTTGACTTGTCTTCCTGGGGACAAAGTGGGATTCAGAGTTTAGAGCTAGACCTATGTCTTCCCACATAGGATCCAGAGTGAGGTAAGTAACTCAGAATTGCATCCGGGAAACCTCTAGGCCACCTGAGGGGCTACCTTGATATAAGCATGGGAATCAGTGATGACAGTTGTATATCTAACAGCCTGACTCTCTCTGAAGTGTGCTGGCTGACTGAAAGCTCATCAGAAGATGCCTCCAGCCACTTATAATCCCTGACACTGTACTCTGCCTAGAAGGTAAGTTGCTTATTTATAGCTTCTCTTCAAAGGATGAAACAAGATACTCTGTGGTGGTAATGAAAAGGGTGCCACAATTGCCCAGTTTGGCAGGACTGTCTAACAGACACTTATAAATTGGGAATTCTTTAGGTTCAGAGAGTGTTTTTCGAGCCAGAAAGAGAGAGACTCACATCTCTCCTCCTTCCTTCCAGTCTTTTATATAGAGTTCAGTTAACAAGATTCCCTGCCTATCACGTCAAGATCTATTGGAGCCAAAATATAAATGTATGAGGAATGGTCCCACCCTGTTAAGTTCTCGTCTGGCAGGTTAAAAAGTTTGGCAGCTGTATCATGAAAACATATATATAGAGAGACTACATTTAGAGTGGCCAAAACCCAAAATGAGTTACTACAAAGTACTACAGTCCCTGGTGAACAAAATATTGTTAGTCTAGTCATATCTTTTTCACCTATCAACCTGATGCTGAGAAAATTATGATGAAATTGTATGCTACTGTACTACTTTGGAAAAGGGTGACTCTTCTGGGAATGTCTTGTTTACAATTTATGGCTGCTTTGCCTTGGAGACACTGCTTGAGGAATACCTGGGAGTGAAATCCAGCTGATTCAAAACTATCTTGAGTTAGACATCTAAACCAGGTCTGTTGTACTGTACCCTAAACCACTGGGTCTCTTGTCAACTATTAAAGGAAATAGATATAGATACCTAAATTGTAGCATGCTTAAAGAAATAGAAGATTCCAGGTCATCATATTTACCCAAACAACTACTAATCTATCATATCACTGTGCAATCATGATGGCTATATTTCTTTGGATTACTAATTGTAATTGCCATATACTATCCAGGTTATGTGACTGATCACTTGAAATTCAAGTCTGTTATTTGGTGGGATGAAATGCACATTTCAAACTGGAAAAAAAAGAAAGAGGTAAGTAGTAAAAAAATATTTAAAATATCCAGTGGAAAATCATGTGTGCTGAAGTTCACAAAATCACTGGGATTTGCAAATGTATTTACAAAGTGCTATTGACCTTGTACTCATGTAAACAATAATGTGCACTGAAACTAAAAGAATATGTTACATTTGCTTTCTTCCTTTTCCAATGTAACTTTTCGATATTACAAGATATGTTTGTTGACTTTGATATAAACTTTGAAACTCCTAAATAATTGCAACATCAGTAGCAGATTGGTGAGAAGTCCAAAAACAATGTCTTTTTTTGGGAAGGTGGGAGGTGTTCCTGTTTTTCTACATGTATATCCAACATCATCTGAGAAAGCAACCCTATCTAATAGGACACAAGTCACTCCAAGGACAGTTATGCCTATGCCTAGGAGAACAGTATCTCCTCTTTTTACTATAGTTTAAATATTCTTCTCAATACAAGATATGGTCCCTGGATTTGTACATACAGATTAAGGCAATCTGAATTTGATACAGCTCAGGAGAATACCCAAAGGTAAAGGTCAGTAATGCTTAAATATTCTCTGCTCCTGGGGCTTCTAAACTTTTAATCACCAGAGTTCACTACAATGCAGGAACACTATTGCTACTCTAAATGTGCATTTGGGTACAAGGCGATGGATTACTTAGGCTCCACATTACGCACCTGTTTAGATCTTGCCACAACTCCCATTTCTTCACTTGCTTATTTTTTGTATCCTGGGAAAATTAAGCTCTCAGTACAGTGAAAGGTAGTGCATTGGGGGATCTGCATGCATTTCAAGCCACCAGAATGTTGGGAGCAGCTCAGGTGAACATCCAGACCTGGGAATTCAGAAGAGTTGTCAGGTCCCCTAATATACACACAGACTGTACATGTCTCTGCGGTGTATTGTTAACCTCAGCCTGAACCTGGTCATAAGTATGGTTTGTGTCCCATTTCACTCACAGGTCAAAAAAAATGGGCATCCTAAATCTAGACTGTAGATCTTCCCAGACAGGTTTACAAAGCCACTGTTGTATAGATTGACTTAGACCATTTAATTACTTACTTGACATTGTGGTAGAAGGCAGCAGAAGAGAAGCTTCTAGCTTGGTCATGCCTGTGAGATCATAACTCTTGAGGCCACAAGTCCAGGGCCTACACCCATCTGAGGGTGCTGATGCTTATACACCAGACTCATAAGCAAGACAAAATCCATGGCTTATTTAGGCAAGTGGCACCCACACAGTATAGTCCCAGTGAACATTTGTATATCCATTCCTTCAACCTTTCCACTGAGAGATCCCAGTGTATCACTTCATAGATCAAGTGTTGAAATACATAAAATATTTTATAAAATATACGCTCATCTTCTTGTAATGTAACTGATATCATCAACAGTGCACTTTGTAAAACACAGTAGCTGTGGAAATAAAATCACATCTTTGAAACTCTCCACTACAATTACCTTTGCACAATAGTCTTTTCAGGGAAGTACAGTAATTACCAAACAGAAATATGTGTTCATTATTCTAATTCAATTACCTTTCAACAGCTGGAACAATGGCTCTTTCTGTCACCAATTTCTAGATTTTAACTTTATTGTAAATTCAGTAAAAGCCACAGTTCTTCCTCAATCACAAGTGCTTTTGGCTTTGGGACAGATGATAACCAAAAACTGCAACAGCGGTTTTTGAAAATTTTACAGGATATGTAACAGAAATGGCTGGGTCATTCATTAAATATGGATATATGCATTCTGCTTCTAAACCAGTAAAATGCCTCTAACCTATAGCAAAATATTGCCTGCAGCAGACTATTTTTTCCTAACAAGAATAGATAACCCTTTTCCATTTTAAACACTCTTCTTATTGTTGCATACTACTCCAGGAGGAACTTAAATAAAGTGTCCATATATGTGTACATGTGTTTAAGCAAAACAACACTATAAAAAGTCACATCATTACTGTAGCTGAAAAATAATACAGCTCTGTAATACTGCAATTGCATTTTTAAGTTATGAAACAGAAAACAAGCAAATGTATATGTAAGCATATATAACAAATGTAAGACAATAGAGTATAATACAACATATAGATATGTATTGTAATGGCTTCAATACTATATCACTTCAAAATTGTCATCTCAAAACTGCTGAAAATTACAAACTTGAATGAACGTCACTTCTACTGAACACCTGATAGAAGTGATAGAGAGAGATTTATTTATTTATTTTACCTTCTAATATCTCTCAGTGTATTTTGTGAAATGAGTGATATTTTGGAATACCTACATTTGTCAACCTAAAAACACTTCCTCTTCTAGCATCTTTTACTTCAGCCATAGCTAAAAGGTAATCAGCCAAATAAGCAGTATGACAGATGTCTATATTATTATAAACAGTTTCAGCAATTCTGCTTCACATTGTGTGGGAGAAAATTTTTGTTATCTCAGGATGTGGAAAAGGAATTAATCATTGTACATTTGGTAGAATTATAGTCTAAAATCTGTGAACTGAAGGTGCAGTTCTTAAGAAGGTTTAGCCCCTCTTTACTGGGAGAAATATATCCCTATGTGAATCAGGCATGCAATTATCATAAATTTAAATATTTATACTTAGATACAGAACCCAAACTTCTCTCTTTATATATTCATTTATATATTCATTGTTTTAGCTCACGATGCTTCTCTTGTGAAAATGCAAAATAAACACCTTTGATCAAGGGTTTATTTAAACAAAGCAAACGACCTTCTCCACCAAAAAAGCTATCCTTAACCCAGAAACTAGAAAGTAAGGGATATATTTTTTCCATATTGCTCAAAAGTTTAATCAAGTATAGAAATGGCATGTATTTCAAGTGAAAGTGAAGTATTTCTTTGGTAATGTGTATTAATTGAACTGCATAGTAGACAAATAAAACATCACTAATTACACCAGTGATTAAAAAGTTGTATAAACTTATCTGGCAGATGATGACATTAGTTTAGGTCCAAGACTGATGGATTGATGATCCTGTCTTATTTTAAGGAAACACTGTAAATCATCTCTCAGTTGAATTCAGTACTTTGGGGATGAAGGTCAGGACAGAGTGGTTCTGCTCAAAGCCAATGCACTAATGAAGTGTTCAAGGTATATGGTTTGTGTAGGCTTGTACAAAACAAAAATTTTAACCCAAATGTTATTTATCTAGAGACCCACAGTCTAGAAACTACTAAGTTATGTAGCTGGTTGCTGATATGGGAAACTTTTTGGTACTACAATGCCACTGGAGAGCTACAATTCACAAGCAATTTCAGTATCACACATTTTGTGTTCATTGATTGCTAGTTATTGCTTATTAATAAGTAATTGCCAAACAGTGTAATGGTTTGGCATTCAAAATACATTCCAGAAGATACTTGCAGGACATATTGCCTTTATTTCAGTTATCCTTTACTTTGAAAAATGAGGTCCTGTGTTTTCCAGACACTTTAGCAGACTTTTATAGGTAATTTCTTCTCTAGTCCAGACAGGTCTGCTGCTTTTATTGCTGGTTACAATTTACAGCAACAGGTCTGCAATATTTTTCTACATGAACTCAGTAGACAATATCATGTACTGATTACCTTCTTCTGACTCTAAGAATGTTGTTTCTGTAACCCAGTGGGAAAAGCAGTGAGAAATGTTCAGCTATATGCAATGTGGGTCTACTAGTTATGACTTATAATGTCTTCTTTATTGTAATGATAACTTGACCACTTCATCAAGAAGCACAAGTTTCTTTATAGACTTCATATCCCTCGCTCAAATTCGTCTTCCCTATGGCTGCTTGTATGCGATTTGACCAGTTGAAAATTCCACGTAGTTTGTTTTATACATTGGCCAACTGTTAGATTCATTCATAGATTGTGTAGAGTTTTAGTCAGCTTTCAGTTTTCTGTTATGATATACCCACACAAGAAAGATGCTTGTATCAAAAGAATTCAGAAATCAGCAAACATTTGAGAAAGAAGGCAAGGCAGTACACTGGCAAAAGTTCAACTATTTGATAAAGTACGTTTTTCTAAATCCCAGATGTTTTGAAGTGAGTGAATAGCACGGAAATGTTCACTTCTAATAATATTTCGGGCAGTTGTTCATTATTAACTTTTTAATTTTGAACCACTGTCATTTCAGATCTTGAAATGACCATGAATGATTTACTGTAAGCCATGCTGACTTCCAACGCTAGTGCTCTGCAAACAATCAATCTTGTGATCAGGATTATGGCACTTAGGAGCTAGAAGGCATTCCAGGGCTTTGTATACAGAGTACTTCAAATGTATATGGAAGTACATAAGCAGACATACTGTGCTTAGTAATATTAAGAGGATTTTCATTTTATTGTATGTGGATTTGAGGCATTATTCTTCTCAAATGACAAGCTATTCTAGCTCTCTGTGGTGTGCTCAGTTTCAGAGCAGAGGATAATATTTGCTATGTTCTACACACAGTTCAGTGGTCTGTTCTTGCAAATAATTATGTATAGAGCTTTACTAAGAGAATGACTAAGACAAAGTTACTCGCATGCATGTGTTTATAAGAATAATTTATAAGAGAGACTAAGACAGTGTAAAAGTGGTCTGTTTCAACAACGAAAACAAAAATAAAAGCAACTATAAACTGGCTTTAGCATTGTGGATTCAACTGTCTAAAAATTCCTTCTGGGGAAGACTGCTTCTCAGCATTTGACATGTGCTGTCTACTCTACTGAGACAGCTAGTAAGCATTATTTTGTTCTTTGTGCTAGCTGACAAATCTAACTGCTACTGGTTCTTTTTCTATTATGTGGTGTTAACTATATTTCTATACAGTTTTCACAGATACCAAAAGTGATGTTGTATACCTCTGTGCCATTTCACCATACTAGAAAACAAGCATTCACTGGAGACAGGAGGAGATGTTATGTTGTAATGTTGCCATAAATTTCCCCCTTCCTCCATTTTTTCTTTCCTTTTCTTTTATTTTTTAATTAAAATTCAGATGAAAGTCTTTTCAACTAAAAATATAACCTTTTGAAGTCGTTCATTATTCCTGAGCAAAGTAGAGAAGTGTGAATATGATAAAAGCTATCCAAAATGAAAGATAAAAAAGTATTCAGTTTGAAATTATAGAGCAGTCTCTTTTGCATAGAGAATGTAGTTTCCTCATGCATTGTATATTTGATATGTATAACCATGATGATATATTTACTTTTCATATATGGTCTTGTCTTCCTGTAATGGCTTTCTCTTGTAGAAATGAATCTAGGTTAAGCAGTCATATTTTTTAAGTGCTGTTTCTTTCCCAAAATATTACTCTGAAATAATAGGCTTGAAAATGAATTGGTGATCATAGAGAATCACAGTAAACTCATATCAAAGTATATCAATAATATGGGAGAGAAACAGATTGACTATAGGAGATTGTATGGCTTAAAACTGTATATGACCCTGTGTGTTTCTTGTATAGGGCTTTATACTAGATCTGTTTTAAGCTTTCATTTGAGAACGCCTCATTTTCTACATGAAATTCCTCATTGTACCATACAAAATTTGACAGATCTCAATCTTCAAGAAAGCATACATACTTGAAGGAAGGCCTTTTAAACTTCTAAGTTTAAGTTTACCCAGGTGCCTATTTCATTTCAAAGATGCTTTCTGATTATGTCTTTTAAAGCCTACTTAGAGAAGTGAGTTGGGGAAAAAAAAAGAATGCTCTGAAGAAACAGACTTTTCAACCATCAAAGATATCCGTCACCAAATTATTTCTTTTAAAAAGTGTTCATCTTTTGAAATGAGGTATGGACTCAGTCCTCCTGCACTATCTAAAGGAATTTTTGTCAGAGCCTGTCTTGCCTGTTCTTTCACAACTTATCTGGTGCCTGACTAGCTCTTTTGCAGATCAAAGTACCCTTTAACTGTCAGATGCTGATATTTGTGAGAATGATACACTCAATCTGTACCCTTCTTATCTCTCAGTGTGTGCCCATGTTTCACCCTTCTTCACAGACCCTAGCTTAACCACGAAGTACAGGCCCCAGAAACAAGGGAAGAAGTATGAACCAACAGTTTAAAGACAGGAGTTTCCTCAGATTGTGAGTACCAGTTTAGACTAGTTGTCTGCATCTGTATTAATTAACTAAACAGGGCCAGTATGTGGGTTGAACATTACCTCACTGAGAGTTAGGCAGTTAAATCTGGATCCTTCAGTGTGTAAATTCTAACTGCTTAACTTTTCATATACTGAGATTATATTTACATCTAGTTTTAGGTAGCTCATATCAGGGTTTCTGAAAGACGTTTCCCTCTTTGTTTCTAGCTGAACTTAACAACAGTAGCTCAGTAGTTAACACATAATGTAGCGTAATTCACAATTTAAAATCTCTATGACCCAGTTGCTAATTATGACTAAGTAGGAATGTGTGATTTAATCTTAAAGATGCCCTGAATGCAGTCCTGGGACAATGCAGGAATGGAGATGGTTTTTCCTGTGAGAAATAAGGATGACTGCTGTCAGATGGCACTAAGTTTATTAGTTCTGGTTTTGCCATATCCTGGGGCTCAGTTACTTCAGCTGACTCCGGCTGTTTACCACAGCATGTGGAGCATCATGTTCTGGTTTCAGTAGATTCATGCTTTGACCTCTGGATGCTTTTCTGCCTCAGGTGTTCTTTCTTGCAGTATTCTGGATTCTCTGTCATTACTGCAAGTCTCAGAGGACTGTCTACAGACCATAGGTTTGTCTGGTCTCTCTTTGCTAGACAAATTCTAATCACTGGTCAAGAGCTGAATCTGAGTTTTACATTAATTTCTCCTTTAGGCTGTTTTGTTCCAGATTCCAATCATAATCTGATATCATCAAGGATTCAGTTTGTCCCTGAATTGCTACATTAGCTCTTCACACATGAGCACTTCTGTTTTCAGTTTTTTGTTCTCTCTTCTTAGAAATGCATTGCTGATATGTTTCATTTTTATGTAATGAGCAACACTTCTCAAATCTCTGTATTAAATCTCTGCAGTTAGCCTACTCTGCCTGAGCCTCATCTACCTGAATTAACTGCAAAGTACTACAAACATTAAGTGCTCTAAGACCAGCTGTTACCAGCAAGTTTCCTCTGTCTTCTTTTCCATGGCTTGCAGAAATAAAATGAATCACTACCTTTTAAACCTTTCTGTTTTCATCTCCCTTTTCAGGAATGTCAGTTTTAACCCAGCTTTTAGCTTCTCCACCAGAGACCAAATCATCCTACAGAGATCTGTTGCTACATGTAAATTGATCTTAGCACTCCAGGGTACTGATATGCTAACAATCCAAACCTGGAATGATGCAACTTCAGTGTTTCACAAACATAAACCATTTTTTTTTTAAAACCTCAAATTTATTTTGTATGAAAAATGGATAGGGAGAGAAGTGGAAATGCTTCAATGGCTCCCAGACCAATGTGTTCTCAGGGCAGGGTTGTACGACACCATTAGTCTTGGGCATTGTCAATACCCAAGGTTTTGCTGAGAGTCTCTGTGAAACATAACAACTGGCACTTTCTAGTGGTTCTGATTTTGTAATGACTTTGAACATTAGAAATACTGTATTAAAATTCAAGAATGACACTTCATTTATAATGCCGTATCTGTGGCAAACCTACAGCTGCTATACTCCCCTCAGCTCTCTGCATTCTGTATAATTTCCTTCTTTTTATATGGGATTTACCTTTCATAAGATTTTTTTTCTCTGGGGATGCTTTCCTGACTGACTAATTTTGGCAGGGTCATGCTGCTGCAACCCTTCAGCAATCCTTTTAACAGTTGGCAGTGATTTACTTTGTTCTTTTTTATCCCATGAGGTAAATACCTGTTTCATTTGAGTTCCTCCTTTCCTAGAGTAATGACAGATGCATATATCTTTCATCTGCTAATTTTGTAATTCTGCTTTATATACCTCTTTCTCCGGACATGAGTCTTGCCTAGCATAAAGCATAATATTATTTGACCCTAGTTTTATTTTTCTCCATTCTCAAAGCATCCCACGCTGTCAGTGAACTGCAGATGGAAGAGGTCATCCTTTCAAGTTTGAGTTTGTATTCTGTGTGTTATGAATCTGTCTTCCACACAATGAAGTTCTTTTTCCCTCCTCTATTTCATGTTACCTAAGTAATTAAACTTATCCATTACTCTAAAATTCAACTGTCTCAAGAGTTCTTCTGGTAATGGCATGTACTTGTCAAACTCTCCTTTAAGTGGCAGATAGCCATTGCTGTTCTAGGATTAGATGATCTTGTGAAAGTTTTTCTCTCTCAATTAGTTTGGAATTTAAAAGTTTCAGAAGTTCTTGGTAGTAGGTTTTTAGGTGGCAAAGACTGTAACTACTCTGTTGGGATACCTGGGCTATGGAGTAGAGTAATGTATATGTAGTAGGTAGTAGGCAATGAATTTCCTGCTCCAACATCATGCTAATGTCCACAAAATGTTCCAGCCATGTGCTGAAACATTCTCATAATTTGTTTTCCTTGTATTTAGTGAGAACTACTTTGCTTCAGCTTATGACCATGGCCTCCTTTTCTTCATGATGCATCTCTGTGAAGGGTCTGCCACAGTTTCTTCAGTAGGTCACTATTAGGTAGTTGAAGAATGCAATTAGATCTTCCTCAAGCTTGTTCTATTTGAATCTAGGCAAATTCAGGTTTCTCAGCCTTTGCTGACATAGCATGTGTTCCAGTCCCCTACCCATCCCAGTACTGCTTTGTTGTATTATCTTCACCTGGTCAATACCTCTTTTAAATCAAAGGACTCAACACCAGATAAAGCCAGATGTGGATCACGAGTGCTAAACAGATGGCAATAATTATTTCCCTTGACCTTCTGACAACTCAACCCTCTATTAAGTGATGCTTCATCACTATAAAGAAGATTTTCACCACATGTTTAATGATAAATAGAAGTTTTTATTTATACAAGTCACTACTAAGCATATCCATGATATTGAAGAATGCCACAAGTTAAAGAGGAAGCATATGTATAACAAAAATCCTTTTCCCAAGGTTTCAGAAAACAAAGTAGACTCCAATTGTTAGAGTATAACTCTTAATGAGGTGAAGAGTAGAATATTCTTCCTGTTGTAGACCAAACCTTTTTTGTTTTTTCTTGCCTTCCATGAGAGAAGCAGATACTGATTCCTTACTGTAATGTTTCCTTCATAATTCTAATTTCCTGAGGAATTCATACTGATTCATGGAAAGGTCAAAGTAGGGAAATCCCTTTCCCTGCAAAGGTCTAAAATATTGCAGAGCCACATAGTAGGCTTTGCCCTGAAAGAAAAATAATATATAGGAAAGATTCATGCCTTCCAGCAAAAGAGATTTTAAATATCCCATAACTCTTTGCAGAACATTAAAAAACCTGGGGTCTGAGGCCATTATAAATAACCAGTTAGACATCACTTTAGGTCTTCTTTCTCTTTTTCCTTTACTGCCATGTAGAGAGACACAGATCATGCCCTCTAAAGTAGCCATTCATTATTCAGAGAATTTCTGTGTGTTGTGGTTTGAGAATAGTATTCTCCAATTTATTGTTTCCAACTGAAAACTCCTCGGACCATGAGCTACTTGTTCACTCCCCACCCCCTCCCCCTGCCACGGGATGATGAGGAGAGTTGGGGCACAAAAGGTAGAGATTCTGGGTTGAGATAAGAACAATTTACTAGGAATAGCAGTGAGATAAGAACATGAACAGTAACAATGATGCTAATAACTGTACAAGGCAGGCGTAGATTCATGCACGATCACTCTCCACGCGGTGCTGCCTGACCCACCCGATCCAAGGGGGCTCAAACCCCTCCCGTTCGTCCTCTGTTCGAGATGTGAGGTGGCACAGAAGAGTCCCAGGGTCTGAGCTGCCCCTCCTGACTGCTGCACAAGTCAACTCTGTCCTGGCCAGAACCAGGACAATGTGTTAGTTATGACTTCCTCTCCCCCCCCCGCCATGTTTTACCTTAATACATATCTTATGTAGTTCTGTACTTTTGGCTGGCACGACTTCTTATAAAAAGTGAGAAATGCTATGTGTGGCAAAACACTGGAAAAATAAAATGAAGACCTGAATATCCTGTGAGAACACCTTACCATGGAAGATTTCTCAAGACATCTCTTGATGATACAAGTGATCAGGCAGACCAAAGATTCTTAGAGAACATATCTCTGATCACTGCCTCTTTTTCTGGGATCTTTTGTGTGTGTCCTCAGCTTAGTTATGTTTTTACGGGTTCCTCTTGATGCATTGCTCTCTTCTTTTTCTGTTGGAAGCCTATAAGACACAGAAGCAAAAGAGTTCACAGAGCAGGAGAGGTGTGGCTGGCAAGGGATAAAAGCCAACATAAAACAACAAAAAAATAGGGTTGTGGAAGCATTGCTTCATACACCTGCATCAAGGTTGTAACTGTTTTTCAGCCTGTATGGTTGGATTTGAAAGGACTTGCATAAAAGACATAATTATAGTGAAATGTGCCCATTTTGGGGGAGCCGCTGAAATGGAAATGCTGTGATAAAAGTTTCAGATTTTTAGTTCAAAAGTATAGCTTGCTTTATAATCCTGGTCAATGTGGTCCTTTTAAGTAGGCTTTTGGGGAAATAATTCCTCAGTTATATTCAAAGAAGTTTGAGATGATTTTTTGGTCAAATATGGATTAGAGAATCACAAAGCTGAACTCTTTAAATATTATCCACATACATACCATTTAAGTTTTTTTATTGCTACAAAGAAAAAAGTAAGTACACATTATGTGGTTATATATAATAACATGCAAAATTACCATGGGATTAATAGACTTACTACATAACATGCATCACAGAGAACATCGGTCAATAGAATGTGATTACATTTCACATAACTAAGAAATAGAGTCACAGACAGGATTAGAAGAGCTTTGAGATCAAGAGAAGAACTCTTTTAATCCAACAAATGGCTCAGAGTTAAAGTGACAATTGTGTGTTGAGGAAAACACAAAGGGCCAAATTCATCCCAGGTGTGACTCAGTGGAAATCAGCATAATCAGTCCTAGAATGAACATCATCTAAAATATCTTATAAAGGATAAAAAGATGATGAAAAAAGATTTATAGTACATATAATTCTAAAAAGGCATTCTATGAAGGAAATCTCTTTGGGTCCATCACCTACATTCAGACATTCCTCTCTCTTTTTACTGCACACAGAGAAGATGACAGAAAAAGAAATTGTCAAAAAATATATCCTTTGCCAAATGAGATCAGACCAGGGAATTAGTGAAGTAATGTGATAAACTTAGCCTGGTATGCTATATAAATTTGGCTATTAATGTAAATGGTACTTCATTAATTACTCCATTTTCATCATGACATCTGTATTTGTCTGTGCAGTGAGAGGCTGAATTTTTCATGATATTCAGTAGACTCCACCTGATATAATGACTTGACTGAATATAACATAGTAGAATATGAATTAAATTGTCCTTTAAATTCTGGGTTATCCATCTAAGACTGGTGTCAATTAACAGATCCTGAACATACCTGCAGACCTGTGGGTAAAGGAGCATAATGCAGCCATATGTTGCAGACAACAGAAATATGATTACTGTATAAATGGTGTACAGTTGGCCAGATTGCATCTGAATTCTGATATGTCAGATTCTCTAACAGAAAAAGGTTGTGTAAGTAGAACGTATATATGGGAAAACAGCGTGGTTTTTGGTCAATGTTGTGAGTAAAATCACAGTCCTCTCTCTGCCAGATAGTAGATGTCAGGATTATGATTATTAAGTGTAGTGGATATCTTCTTTTCTTTAGCCTACCAATGAATATTATGATTTCTTGGAAACTTCACTCATAAGAATTTTAGCAACAACATTGAGTAAACCAGAGCACTTCTCACCAGTAAGGTGATTAGAAAGACTATTCTTTTCCATTTAAAACAGTATTTTCCCGAACTGAGTTCATCCTTCTGAACTGGATTATGAAAGCATTTTAATGGGTATTTTAAACGTATTTCATACCTCATCAATATGTGAACTTATCCACTTAGGGGTAGGTACCTTTCTTCAAGGTGACCAGCACTGGCAAATGCCATAGTGGGAAGGTTCAACATCTTTGCTACTTTTTAACATATTTCAGATGTCAGTGGAGTTTTCTTCTGACTTTCAGTAGAGCAGATTTTGCCCTTTGTATGCACAGGTGTTGAATGTTTTTTTGGACTCCATTTCCTCCCCTCAGATTTAGTCTTAGATCCCAATTATCTGATAATTGGTATTTTGCACCCAAGCCTCCAAATTCACACAAAATTAGCATCTATGAGCATAATTTCATCAGCCTTTCCATACACAAGGCTGTGAGATATAATTAAATCCTTTGCAGAATTTTTAAGTGCAAAAGAAGGAAAAACAGAAAAAAGTGAAATGAGTGATGCAAGTCAAACAATATTACTTACCCTGCCAGATTCCTGTATAAAAGATTTTAACCAAAGATTTACAATTGAAACACTAGGAGCTGCTGGCTACAAACCATTTCTTTATGAAATAAATGAAACCTTGGGGATTTACAGACATTTTTGTAGGTACCTACAATTTGTCTGAATAATTACTAAGATCCTACATATCACAGTGAACAAAATGTAGTACTTCCTTGAATCATATTCTGTCATTATTGTCCCTGGTCGACATTTTCTATTCTGTTTAGTAGTAGTTGTAGGCAATGCAAAATGGTCTGTGTAGTCTTTTTTTTTCAGAACTAATAAATAATGTGAAATGGACAGTTACATCTTTTTGGTGTTTGGTTTCTTTGGGGATTTTTTTGTTTGGTGTCTTTGTTTTTTTTTGCTTGTTTGTTTTATTGTTATTGTCTAATAAAGGTAGTAGGGTTGGACTCAATGATCAATGAGGTCTCTTCCAACCTGGTTGATTCTATGATTCTATTTTTGAGTTTTATGGAGATTTTTGGGGTTTTGTTTTGTTTTGTGGGGGTTTGGGGGTTTATGGTGCTTTTAAGAAAGCTGTAGTCCTTAAATCAGATTTCAATTCACATATCTTTGTTAATGAAGTGATATATATAGCAGGTTAGGCCTTTCTATGACTTTCCTTAGAAATTTTGTACAAGAAACTCTTCAGGAATCAACATAAGACAAAGCAGGCAGTTCCATGAGGAAATGAGTTCACTGGGAAAAGGATAAGTGTATGCTCTGCGATTATATCTTGTATGTCATCTCCATTCTTACATTCTTCCTTAGGCATTAAACAGTCATTCACCATACAACAGACCCATCTCAGTTACAGGAAACTGGACAAGATGAAGATTTGTCCTAACTTAAAATGACTGCTTTTACTTTCCTTAAATTTTGGGACACCATAAACTTTGAATACAACTCCTTATGGCCATTATAACTATTCTCCTTTTTTTATGGATGGATCAACAAAGTAGTAGATTGTAATATAACACAGCAAAATGATGGCTCCTAAACAGGTGACTACCTTTTCAACATGGAAGGACAGTGTACAGGTAAATTGCCACAGAGAACCTTGTTCAGTTTGGAAATGAACTATTTGATCTCTTACACATTTTGTTTTGTCTTTTTAAGAAACCTTTTCAATACTTTTAAGAATCTTGCCATTTAAGCTTGCCATGTCACCTCACACCTTCTGCTGACAAGATATAATCTGTGTGTCAGCAGTACTGAAACCCTGTTATTGGGTCAGAATGCCAGTGTGCCATGTTGTACAAATTAATGGATGAACATGGCATCCCCCTCTCTCCTGAAGCAAGAGCAAATTTTTAATTTTTTTCTCCAGAATAATTAAGGAAGAACTTCAGTTATCCTTCATAAATTACGTATTACATGTCTTCATGTTATTTGCAGTCTGTGATGTTTGCTGCAGCACTCACATCACTTTCTGACATTGCTTGGGAATGAGTGCTTGTTTGGTGTGTACTGGGTTTCAAGTAGCTCTGACAAATGGAAAGCCTTATGGCTGAAATAGACTCTTCTGTGTTAGGTCTCAGTGCAAAATATCATCCCTTTTTGTGATCTCTGCAATGTCTTGAGATTGGTGAACACTTTGAAATATTTTGAGGGCTTCATATCTTAGGCTGAATTGTTTACTGAAGGTGTCAGTATCTTCGCTGACTGATGAGGAGCACAAAGTAAGCCTGCTCTGTACCTACTGCATACAAAAAAGGTTACATTTTCCAGCTGGAAGTGAACAAGATATTTGTACCTCAGGTCTAGAGGAAAATGCCTTCTACCCTCTAGCTAATGGATTATTCTTATGTAACAACTTGTTAGCTAATAAGTATTAAAAAATTCTACAACATTGATTGAAACCAGGTTGGATGGAGCTCTGAGCAACCTCTTCTAGTGGAAGGTGTCCTTGCCCATGGCATGGCCATTGAACTGAGATGGTCTTTACAGTTCCTCCCAGCCCAAACCATTCTATGATGGAAATAGCAATGCTTCTTTGGTTCAGTTCAAAACACTTATACAAACACAGCTTTCTCCTTGCCAGGGAGAACTTCAATTCTGCTGAAGTCCATTTAAATCTATTTGATTTGAACCCTATCCTCAATAAAAAATATGCACATTATTCCTGAATCAACTGTATTTTCTTGAATAGTAGGACATCCTGGGGCAGCTCTGGCAAGCATAAAAGGTATATATATCAGACAGAAATAAAAGAAGTAACATATGTTTCTGATACACTCATGCCAAATTATTGTTTGGAATACATTTGTGAAATATGGCTTGGATTATGTGTATATGTGTATCTTTTGGTTACATGAGATTCACTTGTCATTTTTTGATGGGAAGAAAATATCCCTCTGTCCCTACATCTAATTTTTTCAAATTGCATCTTTGAATCTGGAATTCAATGGGATCTTGCTTACAAATATTTTTTCCTTCTTCATAGAGGTTCAAATTCAGACAGAAGATGGCAGCTCTCCCTTTTCTGCTTTTTAAGCCTGATGATTTTTTCCAGAAACAAATCACACTTCCTGGCTGTTTCTTGTTTACAAAGTGCTGTATAAATTGACATTTAAGAATTTCTGTGTACTTTATTTCTGACTATCATACATCACATCATAAAATTAAAGGCAGTTAATGTCCCACAGAATCAGGGGTGATATCTAAATTGTTGTGCACACTACTGACTGCTGTACAGTACTTCAAAACATACATCCTCTAAAAATTGCTTTTCTGATTCCCTCACTGTTTTGCTACCTGGTCTTCTTGTAATAATGATAGACTTTCTTGACTTTAGAACATGAATCCTGATTGAAATACAATTTAGCAATTTTACTCTTATATTTTTATGTTCTGTAACCAAAAGTACAGGGTGATCTATTATACTTTGAAGGTGAACTCTATATTCTATAGATTATATTTCTTTTGGGAGATACCTTCTAAAACCCCGTTTAACACTGTTAAAAAATTAAATACCTAACAATGAAGAATTAAAAAGAAAAAGACAAGGAAATAAAAAGTGACTTTGAACCAGAAGTACTGACTGTATAAGACAGATGAAATCTTTGAAGATAAGCTGAAAGAAAATGTGATTAACAGTGACGAAGCAGAATAGTGCCAAGTATATGTCATTTCCAAGCCAAATGCATTATACAAGGTGGAAATGGAACTTTCAAGACTCATATTAACATTTTACTCTTATGTTTTATCAAGTTAAGTGAGAAAATAAAAAAAAGGCAAATACTACATAATGATAAGTCTATGTTAAATATGGTCATGTGTCAACAATTTGCTGAATGACATCATTCAGGTATTACAGGATTACATAATGATTCATTTCTAAAGGCTGGTAAACAATAAAGTCAGGTACCTTTTGTGGGTTAAAGCCTTAAAAGTTTTTATAGTATGTCCTAGCCTCCATTTTGTTTGTAACTTGTATGGAGATCTGCACTCTACATTTGCAGAGATATGCACTTGCACAATGCAAATCCTTTTCATTATGCACTGTTAACGGGAAAGAAAATTCTCCACAGAGCTGTCCTTGATCTTACTTCAAAATGATAAATCTGCTTTCACATCATTGTTCTGATCTTATTGCAAGAGTAAAAAATTTCCTTTCAGTCCATATGGTATAACCTCTTCACAGAATCTCTGCAGCTATTTCTGCTAAAGATTATTGCTCTTGCTTGAGATATAAACTATCATAAAATAAAGATTTTACTATTTTTATTTATGTTCTGTCCAGCACATAATAAAACAAAGACTCGGTGATCTTGTAAAATAAATAGCAAAAACCAACAATGTAAATTGTGTAGATAAATGGTAAATAAAGAAGTAATATTATCAGAGAGGTGCAATTCTCACTGACCTTTGAAAATGTACACAAAAGTAGCTGATTAGATAAACTTCATATATGCATATGCATAGTTGTTAAATGTTTGACCATTTTAAGTGCTGTATAAATGTTTCCCTATGTTCACAACATACAAAAAAGTAAGAGAGAACAGATTTAGTGCTCAGACTTGTTTAAGTAAGTGCTTTGATTCTTCTGAGTTTGCACACTTGCAATACTCTCTCTAACCTCAATGGTATATGTTTGTTGTTGGTTGATGAAATATAAATATTTTGTTCAAATATCCATAACATGTATATGTCCCACATATACCAGTAATAAGTTATTATAAATTAGGGATATATCTGATAATAAAAATAGTAATATTATTAATGCGCTTGAAAAAGTGTAAATTACAGGATTAACTAAAGAACTAATTCTTTCTCTAAGAAAGAAAACCACAAGTAGCTGACACTGAGACTGTTGAAAAGTTTCTAAACCATTTTAGGTATTTGACCTAGGGTACACACAGTATAGAACAGATTATCGAGGAAGAAATCTCTCAGTCTCTTAAGAATCTGAAATTTCTTCTATACCTTTCTTTTCTGGAACAATCTGAATTTGATGGTAATTCAAAAATATTGCAAGATCTATATTTCTGATTGTCTCTTGGACAAAGAATGAAATCTTGTCCATTGGGGTAAGAAATGGAAACCTTCTTTTAACTCTTGCTTTTTTTTGCGACTTGGAAAGATGAGGAAAACTGCTGTTCACATTTGAGCATTTAAGGCTCTTGGCCAGTAAGGTGCATTCAGAATAGTAATATGTGCATGCAATTACTAATAAGAGCATAATTACTGTCAAACACTCAAAATCTATAGAAGTGCTCTTTTAGTGCTAAATCTGAAGAAAAATGAAATTAAAATACTTCAATTTTATAAATATATATGTACATATGGAGCTCTCTTGCTCTTTTTGTTTGTTTTCATTTTGGTTGCATTTAATGTGGTTGCATGATTAATATAACTATGCTACTGATACAAAGGGATCTATACATTGGAAATTTACTACTAATATATAGTTTATTTGTTTAAAGACTGAGAATTTTCTTGGGAGCAGAGAAATAATTTTTTTCCCCTTAGAAAAGCATGTAGGCAGAAATCTATCAGCTATAGCCAGTATCTCCCATATTCTTTTCCCTTTTCCTGCTCTGTCCTGCTATCCTAAAAAAAAGGTGAAAATCATTCCCTGAAGATAGTCAGATATACAGACTTCCTTGCTGCATCTGGAAGACAGCTCCACTGCCAAATATGTTCAGCAGAGACTGCTTTGTCACCAGACATCACTTTCTTCAGCCTAAATTCTGCCACTCACATTTTTCTGAAGAGACTTAGTTGCCTGATTATTTTATTTTTTTCTGTACAAAATTTAAACCTTCACTGGGACAGATACTGAGACCTAAGTGCTTCATTACCCAATATCTTACTAACTCTCTTACCAAGTGTGTGGCAAGAACCATATTTACTGTCCTTGAGAGTGGAAGATATTTATATTTTCCTATTATTCTTTAAATAAAAAATAAGGTATTTAAAGAATGTGAGCAATAAAATATTAAGAAT
>NW_008678516.1:40083-81133 GCF_000695815.1 Acanthisitta chloris
TCAAATATTTCTTCTTGAATGCCCTACCTTTTGGCCTATAGGACATTTAAAGCCAGGTTATTTCCAACTCAGTGCTTGGAGTTGTTATTCCTCACTTTAAATCCTTCGGTGCTCTTTGAAATACAGAAAGAACCATTCTTTAGGCAGGTGGCTAAGGTGTTCACATAAATTCTTGCCTGCTCTTGGGACTTTACTTACAAGAATTGAACCATGTCAAGACAACACAATGAATACTTCTTTCAGTCTTCCATAGCTTGCTGGTTCTGACTCTAATCTTGTAGAGGTATTCAAATTCTCCTTAAGAATAGTGGACACCAAGTCTTGGTCTCCTATGACTTGTGTAAATATGTAGCATCAAAGCTAAGGAACCAAAGAAAGCTTAGTGAAAGCTTTTTGCTCATGTTCTCAAATACAGAACATTATCCATTCTGTATTTGAAATGATGAATGAACTTGCATAAAAATATTATCACATAATTATGAACTGCATTGTAAAGTATAGAATGAAGAGACATGAATGAAGATTTCAGTGCTTCATAAGTCCTGAATGCCTCATTCTGCTACTTGACCAGTGTGATTCTTTAGTAGTTTTTATGTTTGCAATGTTACAAATGAGGTGGTGATAATTGATTGCTGGGTTATATTCTGCTTATCCAGGGATAGTATTAGACCCACAGCATGTTAGGGAGGTGTATATAAAATTTTCCCCACATTTTAGGTAAATGATATTGTGAAATTGAGAAGTCCAGAGAGCTTTCATTTGTGACTAACAAATATCAGACTCTGGTGGGGGAAAATCATTTTATAGGTATACAGCAGTTGGCCATAGTTGTTCGCAAGAAAGATTTTGGGGGTTTGACTTTGTATATTTAAGTGAATTGTGAATTTGTAACCATAAAGACCATTCCCTCCCCACCTTTACTCAGGCAGTTTTGTTAGAAATATTCCACAGTCCCTGAAAGTTGGAGACATTACTTGATGCAACAATTACCTTAGTAATCGACATTACTGAGATGAACATTTAATAGCTCATAACAAATCAAATTTAGAACAATGATTTTTAAAAAAAAAATTGCGATATAAGGAGCATCATCAGCTTTTAAAAATACCTTAGGCATACCTTCAGGGTCAGGAGCCTTGAAACTACTTTCTAATTCTAGTATATTTTGATTTTATTTTTTTCATACTTAATTTCATCTTATTTTACATTTTAACCAACAAGCCTATGATGAGATATAAAGGCAAAACTGCCACTGTAGATTAATGAACAGGAATCCATAAGGTGTTTCAGAAATCATATTGATAGTATGGACAGAAGAAAAGAACAATCATAAGGACTTGAGATTTATGTTTACAGGCCTGTGACACTCTGTCGCCATCAGAAATGCAGATTATTCTTTTTATTTTATTTTATTCATAAAACAATAGTGATATAATAAATTATTATGTTTAACAAGTATTTAATTAACTTCTCTAAAAAGCTACAAGTCACATTTTGTTAAAAGTTCTTTCATATTCTTAAATGCAATTATCTAAAAACTATCAATCATTTTTATTAGCTAATACTTGAAACTGCATGCATATCCGATATAATTATTAACGCTAATCCATTTACTGGTTCATTTGAGTCTGGCTATGCACAATTATGTGTGACATTTTGAAAGGAAGCACCATTTTCATAATGATACAATTTTTTTTTCTTTTCTGAAGATCAACAAAAGATTTATTCATTTTAATTCTATTGCTTATCTGTCTATTTGATAACTTAGAATCCAGATGGCAATAGAAAATATAGCTGTTGTGATCTATATAATTGCCACTCATAAATTGTTTTTTCTTTTTGTACTTTCACTACAGTACAAAATTAGGACACAATAAAACCACCTAAGGAAAGATATGAAAGAACCACTTCTCAGAGGTGAGAAAGTTGATTTTCTGAGGCCTACTGTGAGCAGACTGGGTATTGTACTGCATCTGTTGATCAAAGAACAATGGTGGTCATTCTTTTTCAAAAAAAATTGTTGCAGGACATGAGTTCACAGGGTAAAAACCAAAAGAGTTCTTCAAGTGTTTGGAACTTGGAAGAGGTGCTGGTGACTTGATTGCTCACCCAGAGCTTCAGGTAAAAGAGAAGCATTTTTCCATTTTTTGCTCAGGTGGTTTCTTTCTTTTAAGTACACTGCTCTTTGAAGGTCACTTTTACTATTTTTCATGGAATCATAGAATGGTATGGGTTGGAAGGGACCTTATAAACCATCTAATGCCAACGACGCTGTCATGGGAAGTGAGGTCCCCCATTAGTCCTGGTTGCCCAGGGCCCCACCCAACCCAGCCTTGAAAACTTCCAAGGTTGGGGCACCCACAGCTTCTCTGGGGAACATGTTCCAGTGATTCACCACCCTCACAGTAAATAATTTCTTCCTACCATCTAATCTGAAATTCTTTTCTTTTAGTTTAAAACCATTATTCCTTGTATTATCACAATCTGCCCACTCTCCATCATTTTTATAAGTTCCCTTTAAGTGTTGAAAGGCTGCAATGAGGTCTCCCCAAAGCTTTCTGTTCTCCAGACTGAACAATCCCAGCTCTCTCAGCCTGGCTTTGTAGGAGATGTGCTCTAGCTGTCTGATCATATTTGTGGTTCTCCTCTGGACCCAAGCCAATAGGTCCACATCTTTCTTGCACTGAGGACCCCAGAACTAGATGGAATACTCCAGGTGGGGTTTCACAAGGGCAGAAGGACCTCTCTTGACCTCACTTGGTCGTGTAGCCTGGATGTTGGCACATAAGGCCAACCTTCTGGGCTGTGAGAGGACACTGTTGGTCGATGTCAAGCTTTTCATCCTCCAGAACCCCCAAGTCCTTCCCTGCAGCACTGGTCTTAGTGAGATTTTTTCTTCTACCAGTCTTTACTCATGCCCTAACCCAGGTGCAGCACCTTAAACTTGGACTTGTTAAACTTCATGAGGATTTTTTGGCTCACTTCTCAAGCTTGACTAGAACTCCCTGGATGGCATCCCGTCCTTCTGTTGCGACAGAATAACAACAGTTTCATGTCATGCCAAACCTGCTGAGGGTGCACTTGATCCCACTGTCTGTGTCATTGATGAAGATATTAAAGAGCACCAGACCCAAGACAGAGCCCTAAGGGATGCCGTTTGTCACTGGCCTCCACCTGGACATAGAGCCATTTCTTTATAAATTATGGGGTTTTATCCCCAAAAACATTATGTCCCATTGTATCAAATTTAGATGCTATTTGTTTATTTCAAATTACTATTGTATAGCATCTTTTCTTCCTTTCAAAATAATTGTTGAATCTGTTAGGCTATATAATCCAGAGTCAACAATAATTGAGGAAAAAAAAGGACATTTTATGTAGGTTCTCATTCATTTCAGATTTTAGCACCTTTTTTTAAAGTATTATCTGCTGATAAGGATTTTGAAAAGTAACACAAATATGTAGTATATGTATTATAAAAAGGAACATCAAAGTGCTATGAGTGCCAAAATATCAGTTCAGAGACTTGGATGGATAACTTCTCTTTTGTATTGCAAACTGCAGTTAGAGTAGTAAATCTTACCTTGTCTACGAATAGTTATTATGTTGGGGGTTTTCTTTTATTATTTAATTATAAATCAGTAAAGCACTGTGTTTGTATTAAGATAGAGTGCTGCAGAAAAGTCAGCTAAGCTATTCTATTGTTACACACCTGTAAAAAGGAAAAATAAGTCCTATCTCTATTTCAGGTCTAGGAAAGACACAAATATTAAAAAAAAATTAAAAAGAAAGCTCAAACATTTGTTACAATGGCCAGAGAAGAAAATTTAAAAAGAGATCTTAAGGACATCTGTTTGTTGCTTCTGGATTTAATCCCCATGAAACAGAAATTCAGTGGGGTTCAATGCCTGTATTTAATAGGAACTACAGATTTTCCCATGTCTTGCCTCTGTTTTCCCACAAGTCATGCATTAGCCTTTGGAGTAAACGTTTGTTCTGGCTCATTTTGAGGGCAAACAAGTCTTGTACCCTACATGTCCATTGTACCCTACATAGTCCTTATGGACTATGCTGCTCCAGTTTTGCCTTGGGGTTCAGTGCATGCCTTCCTCTTGCGTTTTAATGTTTCATTGTGAATTTAGTGTTTCTATGCTACACCAGATGGATGACTCTGGAGATGGAACTTCACATTTTAAATTATAGATGTAGTACAGGTAGAGAATGTGCAATAGCCAACAAGCTTTCTTCATGTAGTCTTTCCTACATGCTGGTACAAAGGGACCTTTTAGCAAGGTGGTAATTCTATATTCATAAGCCTTCCATTCTTGGCTTTGTGGTATATGTGCCAAAATGGAAAGGAACTAGCTTGTTCAGGGAATATCAGTCCTGCTGGGACTGGTTTGATAAATGCAACTGGAGAAATGAATTTGAAATAACTCTAATAGTTCCCCCACCTATTCTTGTTCTCAGATTTAAATTGGGGTTTGGTTTTGTTTGGGTTTATTTTATACTCTATAGTCTCCCATATGCCTTTGACATCCACTTGAAGACTTACTATAGTAGTAAGGAATGGTAATTTCTTAAATCTATCATTATATGACAAATTTCTGAACTGCTAACTGATCCACTCTGCATCATGTTACAAATTTGGACACTGCAAATATTATGCAGTAATGTCACTGAGTGCCTATTAGAGGCTAACGAGTTTTTTATCATAGCCATCTTGAATTTTTTGGTCTTGCAATGAAATATTCAGTTTCCTGTTACCAAACACCTCAGTCATCCAATCCCCAAATTGCTAAGCTATTAACTAAACATTGTCCTTAATTTTAACTAAACAGTTATTGCCCTGCAAAGGGTCCTGACCAGGTTACACTCTTACTTAATGAGGAAATTATTCTAAAGCTGTTAACAACTGAACAGGGCTCCCCTTGGGAGAAGACATGAATTCTTTTCTTAAGAAGAGATTGAGCAACCAGATGGACACCTTCCAGGCATACACAGCTTCAAGGGGGATGCTTCAAGCACCTCAGCTTGCCAGCAGCAATGGTGCTTGTTTACCATGAAAGGATTTTCTATGTTAGCTTGTTTAAATTTTTAATTTGGGAATAATCAAATAGCAGGATAAAAACATGTTAATTGAGGTGAATTGTGTTAAACTCTTCAGAGCATATACACATGAATATTTGACTGAAAAGAAATCAGTGGAAAAAGTCAGAACAAAATCAGAGCTGCAGGTTTCTTTTTGCCTGTTTCTGTAGCATTAATTTTAAAAAAATAAAACCCCATGTTCCAGCAGTGGTTCTGTATATGATATATTTTTTTCATTGCTATTGTTGCATTAGACTACTGGATTAACTCCAAAATAGGTATATTTAATGTTGGAATTTCTTCATATTAGAGAACAGGATATCTGTGACTAATGAAGACATTAGATTTCTAATCAGAATGCAAATAGAATAAGATAACCCTCTTCTAAGAAAATTTTAGTTTTTAATATTTGACTGTCAGCACTATCTAAGAATTATTCACCTTTGATATTGCTGCATCGGTCATGTAAAATTCTGTCCTATTTTAGAGTCAGTGCCCAGGAAACTAATATTCTCAGTGCTTTAATATGTTGATATTTTAATTATAAGTCTCAGAACATTTATCACTTTTGTATGCATATGTGCCTTAGGACTGTGCTGCATATCCTGAAAAAATACAATTCTTAACTTCTTCCTCTTGTTGTTTCTTGAATATCCTGAATTTTAGAAAACATGATTGTGACTGATTCTGAGACTAAAGAGAACTTTCAGCAATCTGCAGGACACAGATGAAATGTGATTGCTAACTTTAAAAACTAGAAGTTTCACAAGAATCAGGTTGGGTTATTCTGTTTATATGGATGACTGTAGCAAGACACAAAACTTCACAGAATCGTAGTAACATAGAATTGTTCAGGTTGGAAAGGACTTTAAAGATCGTGAAGTCCAATTGTTGATCTAACACTAACAAGTCCACCACTAACCTACCACATCTACAAGTCTTTTAAATACCTCCAGTGATGGTGACTCAACCAATTCCATGGGCAGCCTGTTCCAATGTTTGATGATCCTTTCAATGAAGAATTTTTTCCTAATATCCAATCTAAACCTCCCCTGGCACAACTTGAGGGCATTTACTTTTGTTCTATCACTTCTTACTTGAGAGAAGAGACCAACTCCTTTCACGTAGTTGCAGAGAGTAATAATGCCTCCTCTCAGCCTCTTTTTCTATAGCTTAAACAACCCCATCTCCCTCACTCCTCATAACACTTGTGCTCTAAATCCTTCACCAGCCTCATAGCTTTTATTTGGATGCAGCCAAAACTTTGGCCATTTCTCTTCAGTGATTTCATGGTTTACATGCAAGGTATCATTGCAAGAAGAAGCCCTAAGGATATCACCACAACATGCAATATAAGGTTCTTATGGATCTAAGAAGCTCAACATGTAAAGAGGTTAAGGTGAGGCAATGTCTATAGGTAGCCCCACACAAGGTGATCACTAGACATCTAGTTCTCAGGCTAAAGCAAGGTATCACACAGCTAAGCTGTGTTAACAGCAACCTTCCATGTAAGTTTTATAGACACCAGTCCTGAGAAGCTCTTCTAACTGCTGCCACTCTTTTCCCATTTCTGAAAGGAAATAATTTTTAGCAAGTACAGTCTTGATCCTCACTTTCTGAAAGGTATGAACATGATCTAAATCCTGTTAGCATTTTATAACAACCCTGTTTATTACTTCTAAAACTAGGCTGTAAAATATGTCAGCCAGATATAATAGAAGCCAGACACTTAAAAAACTATGTTACAGGAGTTATAATATTCTGATAAAGGAAATATCTGTATTGTCTATGAATTGATTGTATTTTTTTACCTAGTACACGTATCTTAGTTTTGCTTCATAGGATTCAAAGCCAAGAGGGAGCAACCACTACTGACTAGTCTCAACTCCATAGTGAAGACCATAGCATTTCAGCATTGAGGTATTAGTACTTATCCACATGAACTTGTTTCCTCATTCTTCAAGCCATTAAATGAACAAGGACAATTACAAAGTTAAAGAAGATCTGTACAGCAGAGTATCTACAATATTTTAATTATGCAACCTTTTTTAGTTGTAGTCTTCAAGCTTTTCATCAACCTGGCATGTTTTTAGATCAACAGTCAAAGGAGGTGTTTCCTTTTGTGGTAAGCATTTTTTTTTTTACAAAAAACATTTTGTCTATCATACTATGGACCACAATTTTTGCACCTAATTTTATTAACTTGGCCTAGTTTAGATTTTCCTTCTGGCAAATTCAGTTTTTTCCTTTATGGAATTATTGTTGTAACTAACCTCTTTTTTTTCTTTCCTTTTTTTTTCTTTTTTTTATTGTGGAGTTCCTATGATTCCCCTCTGCCTCTCACCATCTTTATAGGAGTCTCTTTTGCTTTTGTATTTGCTTGTTTTACACAGTTTGCTTGTTTCCACTCCACATTGTCATGGCCTGGTCTGTCTTATGTGTGCTGATAGCCCACTGGAACATTTTTTCCAGTCTGGAGACCTGGGAGATTGTTTGATATCTTGCTTAATATTTTGTGCTATTCAAGCATGCATGTCATCAAAATTTCTTGAACTTAGAAGAGATAAAACTGAGTTGCTATTGATCGGTTCGTCAACACAGATATCTCAGGTATAATCCATGCTCGTATCTGCAAGTGGCAGCTCTTTTAACTTCCTCAGATAATGACTATGACCTTGGTGTTACTGAATTTCCATTAGAAGACTTGATTGTACAGCATTCACAATGTTTTTACTGTCTCACCTGTTAAAGAATTCAGGATTACATTTGGGCTGTTTTCTTTCTGATCAGGTCCAAACCAAGAATTTAGGAGTTTTAAACGGATAAATTACTTCCATGTTCCTTTCCAGCTTGACATGGATGTTTTCTAGGTGTAGCCATCTAACAGTCCACTCATCAAATCCATTGTGGGGGACCATGTCAAAGGCTTTACAGAATGACAGCTGTAACCCTTCCCTTGTCCACAAAGGTAGTCACTCCATAATAGAAAGCCACTAGGTTGGTCAGGCACAACTTGCTCTTGGTGAAGCCATGCTGGCTGTCTTGAATCATCTTCCTGTCCTCCAGTGCCTTAGCATATCTTCTAGGAGGACCTGTTCCATGATCTTCCCAGGCACAGAGGTGAGGCTGACAGGCTTGTAGTTCCCAGAGTCCTCATTTCTACCTTTTTCAAAGATGGGTATAATGCTTCCCTTTTTCCACTTAACAGGGACTTCGCCTGACTACCATGACTTTTCAAATATAATGAAGAGTGGCTTGGCAACTACATCAGCCAATTCCCTCAAAAATCTCAGATGCATCTCATCTAGTCCTATCCAGAGGGTAGGGGTCAATGGCTCAGAGTTCTAATGGACATCAGTGACAAGTGGTGTCCCTCAGCGTCTGTACTGGCACCAGTGCTATTTAATATTTTCATTTTTGAAAAATCATGGCAGTCAGGTGAAGACCCCAAGGACTAGGAAAAGGGAAATCTAACCCCCATTTTTTAAAATGGGAAATTGGAAGACCTGGGAACTATAGACTCATCATTCTCACCTCTGTGCCAGGCAAGATCATGGAGCAGATTCTCCTGGAAACTATGTAAAGGCACATAGAAAACAACATGGGGATTGGTAACAGCCAACATGGATTTACAAAGGGCAAATCATGCCTGGCAAATTTGGTAGCCTTCCAGATGTAGCTACAACACTGGTGGATAAGGCAAGAGCAACTGACATTGTCTACCTGCACTTATGCAAAGCATTTGACACTGTCTTGCTTGACATCCTTGTCTCTAAATTGCAGAAATATGCAGTTGATGTATGGACCACTCAGTGGATAAAGAACTGGATGGACGGTCACAGACAAACAGTTGTGGTCAATGGCTCACTGCCCACATGGAGGCCAGTGATGAGTGGTGTCCCTCAGGGATCAGTACTGGGGCCAATACTGTTCAACATCTCTGTTGGTGACATGGACAGTGGGATCTTGTGCAATCTCAGCAAGTTCACTGAAAACACCAAGCTGTGCAGGGCAGTCAACATGCTGGAGGGAAAGGATGCTATCCAGAGGGACCTTGACAGGCTTGAGAGGTGGGCTGATGCCAACCTCATGAAGTTCAACTATACTCTGCTCCTGTGAGGCCCTACCCTGGAGTGCTGCATACAGTTATGGTGACCCCAACATAAGAAGGACATGGGACTGTTGGAGCAAGTCCAGAGGTGGGCCATAAAGTAGATAAGAGCACCTTCCCTAGGAAAATAGGCTGAGAAAGCTGGGGCTGTTCAGCCTGGAAAAGAGCAGATTGCATGGAGACCTCATAGCAACCATCCAGTATCTGAAGGGGACCTGCAGCAAAGCTGGAGAGGGACTCTTTGTTAGGAACTGAAGTGATGGGACCAGGAGTAATGGGTATAATTGAAAGAGGGGAAATTTAGATTAGATATTAGGAAGATGTTTTTTACTGTGAGGGTTGCATGGCACTGGCACAGGCTGCCCAGGGAGGTTGTGGATGTCCCAGTGCTGTCAGTGTTCAAAACCAGGTTGGATAAAACCTTGAGCAACCTGGTCCAGTGGCGTTCCTGCTCATGGCAGTGAGTGTTGGGACTAGATGATCTTTAAAGTCCTTTCTAATGACTTTAAATTTTATGATTACTGTCATAGGTGAAGGGATTGAGTGTACCATCAGCAAATTTGTAGATGACAGCAAGGTGAGTGGTGCAGTTGACACTCCTGAAGGATGGGATGTCACCCAGAAGGATCTGGGTAAGCTTGAAAAGTGGGCCCATGGGAATCACATGAGATTTAACAAGACCAGGTGCAATTTGCTGAACCTGGGTCAGGGCAACCCCTGGTATCAATACAAGCTGAGGGATTAACAGATTGAGAGCAGCCCTGTCTAGAAGGACTTGGGTGTGCTAGTGGATGAGAAGCTGGCAATGTGCACTTGCAGACAAGAAAGCCAACCATATCCTGGGCTACATCAAAAGAAGTGTGGCCAACAGGTCAAGGGAAGTGATTCTGCCCCTCCACTAACGGATCTTTAAGGTCCCTTCCAACCCAAGCCATTCTATGATTTCATGGTTCTATGAAAACCACTGCCTAGTTGTAAGGCAGAGTTAACACTCCTTTTAAATATTTACTGCATTTTTATATTAAATTTGCACTGTGCTTAGGGGTTTCCCATAAAGGATACTTTATAAAATAAGTTGGATTTTTTGATAGACTGTGTAAAATGTTTCCAGGAAGTACTATTTTATGTGGTAAAAGGATATTTGTGAAGCTTGGGTGTTTCTGAATTCTAAATAATTGCATTGATGTTGTATCAGGCCACCAAAAAGCACAGTTTGCACAGTGTCTAGTAATTGCAGAAGAACAAAACTTTTTAGAAGCCTGTATGGTATGAAAGATAAATATTAAACCCATTTTCTTTCTGAAATAGTTTTAGGCAAGTAGCTTGTATTGGAAAATAAGAGTTCCCTATAACAATACCAAAATGTTTAGGCTGTTATTCTTAGCACAGGTAAATGTACTTTATTGAATAGATACCTTTCATGATTCTGAGAAGCAAAGCTTAGATATTTTCAGCTATTTTGATGGCAAGCAGCAATACAATTATGCTTTTTAAAAAGTCAAAGAATTGCAAATAGTAAAAGTGCACTGACAATCATAATAAAAAGATCATGCTAGTTGCATGCCTTTTGTAGAATGTAAGTATTGAGATATTTTTGGTTGATGTTTCAAGTCTTGGAACATATTATCTGTTACTTTCAATTGGTTTTTATACACAATTTTAAATGTAAATGAAAACAAATTAAACTGTTTGGCATAACAGCCCATATATCAGGACGATGTACAAACATATTATTTTGAATTTAGGGATTTTATCTTCTTATTTTTATATCTGGATGCCCAGAGGAATGCAGAATTATACAACATTGAACCACAAGCAGCCGTAGACAAAAATGTTGATCTAATCATGCTGTGTCTGTATAGACTTTTATCAGCTGTATTATGTAATAACAGCTTTACTTTGTATATACATTTTTAAAAGAGTTAAATCTATCATGGTTAAGCTCTTTAACTTGTTTTGTCAGGAAGAGTTTACTGCTGAACTGCATGTTAATACCTTTTCCTTAAT
This sequence comes from Acanthisitta chloris, assembly GCF_000695815.1. Classification (NCBI taxonomy): domain Eukaryota; kingdom Metazoa; phylum Chordata; class Aves; order Passeriformes; family Acanthisittidae; genus Acanthisitta; species Acanthisitta chloris. The sequence goes on from NW_008678516.1 coordinate 51,293, forward strand.
GGTAGCATCGGCATGACTAAGAAGTCTGGTCTGCCAGGCAAGGATAAGGAAAGCAAAACAGTTCGTCTGAGGACCTGATGCCTATCCAACACATATTGCACAAGGTTTTTCCCTCAGAGTAGCCTGATGCATGAATATTTGAAGGCTTGTTTGCACCTGAAGTCCATTGAGAGCCCCAGTTTAGTTTCAGCATAAAAGAGACCTGGTTTGTGTGTGCTGAGAATGCTCCATGGTGTGATGCAAAGTGTCATTAGTGAGAACAATGGGGAGATCTGTTTAAAAAATGCTTTTTATTCAAACCAAAACACCAATACAGGCACACAAGAGTTTACTGCAAGACTGACTATATATTAATTCTAGCATTTAGCTTTCTGGGGAGTGGCAGATTTAAAATCCAAGAAAGACTTCTGCATAGTTTGTTGCTCTGTTTTTAATATGTGTGGAAAAAAATTATATGCATCAAAAAGATTAGCTAAGGGTTAGACTGATGAATGGAAGGTGAACTGAGGCCACTTCACTGACACTACTTGCCATGCTAAAGACTACAGTCTTTAGTTCTAGAGATGCCCCTTTCTTCTCTGTTGACAGGCACCTTAAATTAATCCAGTGTATAGTGTATTCACAACTCCCAAAGACGAAAATTTACCCAAAATAAGTCATCTTTACTTCAAAATCATTCTTATAGCCACACAATGCTATGTGATAAAAAACACTATGACAGTCTATCAAAAGTAAGAGTGTAAGGTAAATGAAGCCAAGTTATAAACCAGAACACAAAAATACTCATACTGCTGAAAACACCCAGTTTGTATTTCTCTCAGCGCCTATATAGACTGTTTTGCCAAGCCCCTCAGTCAGTGGCAGTGAAGACATATTCTAATAATCTGTTAGTCACCTGCACAGAAGAGGGTTGAAATGATGCCCATAGTCAAAGGTCTGATAACACTCAGCTCTTACAGCATCTGTCTTAGGGATGAGAACTTGAAAGTGGGGTCCTCCTTAGTTATGCTCAGGGTGATAGCAACTACTAAAATTATCAAAATTTTTGTTAAGATCTTTACTGGAGTTTTCAGTCTTTTTCTCTTGTATCTTTTTCCCTAACCAAGTTTTATCTTAAATTCACACTAGTAGCGTCTCTGTAATATACACATGACACACAGCATTCTTATGGGTCTTTCCTTTCATTACAGAGATGTGGAGTTCTTTGCCTTGGTTTCTTCTTCACTTGTAGTAAATGATGGGTTTTATACAAACATGGTCTAAGATTCAATGCGTTTCGTTTTCTTGTTACACTTAGCATATGAAATGAAAAATGAAATATTAGATGTTAAAAAAAGCAGAAGGTATGCCAATTGCATAATGTAAAAATTAAAAGTACAAGACTAAGTAAAAACAATTATCTGTTAAAAGTGTAGGTAGCATATATAATAATAGTTAATATTAATTATAATTTTAAAAAATAAAATCCAGACAAAAATTGGTAAAATATGTAAAGAGTGAAGTTGGTAACAAGTTGGTAAAAATGTAGTAAAAAGTTTACTGTGCAGATTGTGTGTACTAGTGCTCAAGAGCCAGACATTTTTTAATTGGCATAGACACAGCCATTGTACCTAGATAGTTCAGTGATTATAAGCACTTATTTTCATCATGACTATAAACCCTGTTTCTTAAATACCTCCTAGAAAGTTTCAATGGAGAATGAATTAAGTTTCACCATGTATGAATGACCCCTGTCTCTAGCTTTATATCTGTATTAAAATTGTGGCCTGTCTAACTGATCTGACAGAATTTTTGTTGCATGTTGGGATTTAATGCTGGCAGGCAGCTCAGCCTTGCCAGCCACTCTCTCACTTTCCTCAGTAGGATGGGGAGAGATTTGGAAGGACAACAGTTAAAAAATTCATGGATTGAGATAAAGATAGTTTTATAGGTAAAGCAAAAGCTGTGGACACAAGCAAAGCAAACTGAGGAATTCATTCACCACTGCCTATGGGCAGGCAGGTGTTCAGCCATCTCCAGGAAATCACGGTTCTATCATGCCTAACAGTGCCTTGGGAAGACAAATGTCATCACTCCAAATGCCCTCTTTTCCTCATTCTTTCTCCAGCCTATATTCATGAGCATGATGCCATATGGTATGGAATATCTCTTGGGGCAGTTGAGGTCAACTGTGCCGCTGTGTCTCCTCCCAGATTCTTGTGCACTCCCAGCCTCCTTGCTGGTGGGATGGAGTGAGAAGCAGCAAAGACCTTGACTCTGTGGAAGAAGTGAACACATCCCTGGGTTATCAACACTGTTTTAGTCTCAGGTCCAAAACACAGCAGCATACAAGCTACTATGAAGAATATTATTCCTGCTAAAACCAGTACACCTCGAAATGTGAGATCTTAACTGAGAGACTTCTCTTAAAACTCAAAATTAAGTTTCTCTGCTGGAAAATGCTGATAATGGTCCCAGACATTTGTGAAATACAGAGGTGATAGTCACCTTGCTAAGTTACTAGGCGTTATAGAAAATAGAAGGCCAGAAGAAAGCCCAGACCTCATATGGGTGAGGATGGAGTGGGGTCCTATATCCTGTTTCTGGCACAGTATATGCATTTTACATCAGATCATCAGATAAGAAAAACAGAGCAGCCTTCAAAGCAAAAATTAGATCAATTTCTCTCCTTTCTGCTTAGCTAATTTCAAGCCACTCTTGTGTATTTGGCTCCTGGTCCTATGACTCTTGCATTCCTGGCTGCCAATGGTTTCGTTTCAAGAAGGCTGGAGAAGTCATTAAAACTGAAAAGCAGAAGATGTGTCCAAAAGATGAAAGAAGGCAGTCTAGATTTTGGCAAGGTAAACTTAAGTACACAATAAGGCAGGCCAAAAAAGATCTTGTGCAGCAATTTGCTAAGAGCATAAAAATTAATAATATATTTCATTTTTTTAACATATCAGAAGTGGAGACTCTGCCAACAAAATTTGTGTCACCAACATAAGATTGATATGTAAAAGGAACAGTGTCAGAAGATGATAAGGCCACTGCATAAAAGATAAAAGAATTCTCTGCATTGGTGAAAACAGTGATGGCCATTAAAGTTTTTTCTTTATGGTTGTCAATTCTAAGGAACTGTCCTGAAAGTGTCAGTATAAAAGGTGTTATAACAAATTAATAGCTATATATTGCCAGACTTTTGCCTAAGAGTTTTAAAGGAAATCAAATGTAAGATTGCTGATCTTGTTTGTAGTGGATAGCTTGCTGCATAAATTGGCTTTGGTATCAAATGAATGAATTAATGTAATGACTAACTTCTAAGTGACACCAAAAGCATCTGGGAAATTAAAGATTTTTATGTCTGACTGCTATTTCAGGCAAATGTTAAAGGAAATACATTAAATAATATCATTCATAGATGCATCGTATTCTAAATGAAGAGACTATGAGTAAACATAGAACATTTGTATAAAGAAGTCTATGATTCACAAATGCAGTATACATATTATTTCTTCTTAAATGTCAGTAAACATATGTGTTATCTGCTTCAAAGGCCCTACACGTATTTTTCAAGAATCTATTCACAGAATCATAGAATTTAGGATTGGAATGGACCTTACCTTCGAGCCCCAACCTTCCCTTCATGGGCAGGGACACCTCCTCATTAGATCAGGTTGCTCAAGGCCTCATCCATCCTGGCCTTGAACACTGCCAGGGTCAGGGCAGCCACCACGTCCCTGGACAACTGTACCAGTGTCTCACCACCCTTGTAGTAAAAAACTTTTTTGTCACATCCAACCTAGACTTCCCCTCCTTCAGTTTGAATCCATTACCTTTTGTCCTGTCATTGCAGTTCCTAACAAAGAGTGAGCTTCTGCATTCTGAAGAAATTCGTTTACAGGAATGTAATGTATGATGTATTTGAACAAATTAAAATCTATACAAGAAAAAGATATTTTGCAAGCCTCTTATGATGATTTGGTGTTTTTCCATATTTGTGCAATTTTTTGCCATCTGCTTGTTTTCTAGCTTTCCCACCTCAGTTGCCTAGTCTTACTCTATTTTTTTTCCTATCTGGACATTCAGATAACTTCCTATCCCATTTTGACTGATCTAGTTCCTTGTTAAGAGACATCTGAGTGAAGACATGGGCATTTTAAAGTACTAAGTAGCAGAATACTACGAATCTTTTAGGAACCCAAATTTCTTACAGAAAAAAACCTCTTAAGGTTCTTCTAACTGATCTTAGAATGTGTTCCAGCAGCCAGAGATGGCTTCATGTCTATCATGGAGCTTTTCTGTGGAAAAGGATTTTTTTAATCCTTCCAATGTCCCTTTTGTACAGATTTAGGTACTTTGCTCCATTGGGATATAGAGGATGATATTCTCCCCAAATCAGGTAGAAATTCTTGAGCTTCCAATGGCATAACGAACAGCTACACTTTTCACAGATCACCTATCATTAATAAAAGAATACCATCTCTAAAATTTGAGGATTGCTTCATTTCAGGTTAGTGCAATGGTTCCTCTGGGAACAATTCTAGGCTTTTTGGTTCTAAACATAGCAGAAGTGACCACTGATTTTTCAGTTTTTTCATTTTCTGGTGGCAAAAACCTGATTCTTGCTAAAGCACATTCTAAACCATTACAAAAATGCACTTCATTGAAACTCCACTGTTATTAAGCTCTGTCACCCAGTTACCTGACTGAAATTAGTATAGATTTATTTGTGAGGCTAATTATCCTTGTAAGGGATTTGTTTCAGTTGTGACACCTCTTTATTCCTAACCAGCCTGAAAGAGACTGCACGATACCGAATAGAGGTAGAGCATATTATTTCTTTTTAAATGTCAGTAAACGTATGTGTTATCTGCTTGAAAGGCCTTTCATGTATATTCAGGGATCTATTGACTATATCCTTCACCATTGATTCTTAAAGAAGCAAAATTATCTATGAGTAAGAGGCAATTTCATGACCAATAGTAAGTTAAAGGTGGAAAATTAAAAAGTAGACTTAAATGATCACTTGCTAAAATAAGCAAGGTAATGTAGTTATCCCACAAGTCTTGGTTCTTGAATTCCCATTGCTTATATGCTCATATGTAATGTAGGATAGGAGGTGAATAGCAAGATCCTAAAATTTGGTACTGTTATATACCTCTTCAGCTTGTACAAAACTGAAATTGACTGAATCAGTAGTGAGATTTCACAGTATGGAGCAGCCAATACGAAGGTAGATGAAATTCAAGATTCAGAAATGTAAAAGGATGCACATGAAGGGAAAAGTCAATTCTGAATTTACAAACAACAATAAGTACTAAATTGGGTATAAATGCCCAGAAAATCAGGGTTTTTTTCAGATCATTTTATATATCTGATTGTCAAATCCAGAACAAAAATAAAATTGGAAATTGCAGAACAAGTGTAAACTGAGAAATGGAAAATCAAATTATGACACTGATAAGTTCTACATTATTGCTCTCTCTTGAATGCTCTTACAGTCTTGATTCCTTCTCAGAAAACATGTAAAAAATGGCAACAAAAGATTGCCCTAAATGTTCAGAGTAGAAAATAGTTGAAGTGAGGAATGATACAGACACACAAAATCAAGAAATCATAATTAAGTTTCATGTAATTTAAAATGAAAACATGGATTTCATTATCATAGCATGTTCAGATTTCCAGAATATGAATTAGTTTAAAATTGCCTGTTAGTTAAAAAGTCTGCAGAAGCTATTAAATCCAAAACATAGATGCAACCTTTTGCTTAGGAACCTCCTAAACATTAGGCTACTGGCATTTTGGACAGTTTATGGGAGAGAAGTATCATCTTATTCTTGCCCTATTTTCTTATAGTTTTCCCAAAGGCATTTTTCCTGGTCAAAATCAAAGGCACGACAGACTAGATGGACCATTGCTATGACTTGAGAAAGACTGAAACTCTTACAGACTCCATTTATATGTAGTTACTCTTGCATTTTCTCCTCCTAATCTAGCTTCTTGAAAATCATAAAATTTCTTTTCTGTGTATTTTCTAATAGCTGGGGTTTATTTGACAATAGTCATCACAAAAAATGGTTGAAGACACAGCTGTATAGGAATTTTTTGTGTAGATAATCCAGACCCTAATCCTGGGGTAGGTGGAGAATTAGGGGAAATACCAAAAATACTCATGCTATAATTAAAATTCAAAGACTACTGTCTTGAAGAGACCTGAGGAATTGGATTCATCATCTTTGAGACAACTACCTGTACGTGTAAAACATGTAACCAGCATGTGTTATTTATTATACCCTATATTAATTTTTTCCCCCTCACATGTTGGGGGAAACAAACATGTACAGGAGAGTGTCTGAAATTACTACCATATAATATTTGTGGCATTTTGAATAAGGATTTAAATCTTAAGTTAGGCATAGGAATTTCAAAATCAAGAAGCACCTGCAATGCAGCTGATGGACTGCTGAATTATTTTGGGGCAGACATTGGAAAAAAAAAAGAGCCACTTGACAGTATCTAAAATGGAACCTACATAAAACTTGAAGTTCACATTTGGAGTCCAGAAACCTGCTTCTCAACCTTTGTCCTAGCACTACAGATATCTCAGTAGTTCTAGGACAGGTCTTGCAGTTAGTATATCTGATTTGGTAGACCTCATTCACAAAGTTTTGCATACCCCAGCTCTATATGAAGATCTATCTTTGGAAACCTTTTTCTATTGGCTCTTGATTTAATTAACTGATTTTTTCATTCCAATTAGATATTTTTGCTATTTATAAGGCAGAGGTTTTTAATTCTGTGGAAAAAAAGCAGAATATTTCCTTAACTTTGTAAGTGGCAAAGATGTTACTTGAGATAAGTGATTGAAAGTAAGAATTATCTCTGGTTCCACACTTGGATGCTGTGAGCAAAATGAAGAGATTCTTGAAGCTAGCACATGCTGGTAGATTTACAGCTCTACTATAATTGGTGAAACAGTTGACAAAACATGTTTATATAGAACTCAGAAAAAAGACATTTTTTCCTTCATGCGCTCAGTGTTTATAAGACTTCTTTTCTTCTTTCATTTTCATTATAGCCAGAGATAGAAGTTGACAAGTTTTGAAAACATGTTTTGACAAAGGGACAAAATTATTAGCCTTATTTGTAGGAAGTAGAAGTCACCCAGTGTTAGTAAAATCTTTTCAAGACCTTTGTGAAAATAAGTACTATCCAATAGGCTAAATGAGTTTATACGACTATACAGTCTTTGTCCCAGAAGATTTTTAATCAATATAATTATCACTGGAACTATGGAGTTACTGTAAATGCATTTTTTAAAATATTTCCCAAACTGTTCACCAGGCTCCATAAAAAGTTGTATTTTCTTAGCAAACTGCTTATGATAATTTCACACAGGTCTAGTTTGCTTCCTCTTGTTTTCTTTTTTGCTCTGTTTTGCATGGTAGAAAAATCTCATCAGAAATGTCTTATGCTCCTGACCCAGCTCCCTTTGAAAACTATTTTGTCATCCTTCAGCTCCTTAAAGGAAAAGATGAAAGCGAAAATATGGATGTGTTTCTAATGAGGATAATGAAAGTTGAAAGGCAAGTAGAGGCATTGGAGAAGTGAAATGTGGATACTGATAGATGCTCAGCAGAGAAAGGTGGAAATGATGAGTCTGTAATGTGACTTAAAGGCACTTTGTTGAAGAACAAAGATTATGATGAACAATGCTGAAAGAAGACTCTTCAGATTTCAGTTGGAATCTGAAGTCCATGTGAAGGGATTAAATTGATTAGAGGCAATACTGTATAAACTTCTTGTGACTTTCTGTGACATAGTGTTTAATCTCCTATTGAGAGCTGAAAAAAATATTTTGATATACAGAATATATCTGACACTAGCCTCATAATAAAGTACTAAAGGGCAACAAAAATTAGAACAAAACTTTCTTATCAGTTGTTTAAAGTGGTTACATTCTTTTTTCTTTCCCTTTTTCTTTTTCTTTTCTTCGTTTTTTTCTTTTTCTTTTATTTTATTTTTTTTTAATAGAGTTTTGTGTTTCTTAATACAGGTATTTTTTCATTCTGAATTTCCTGAATCTCATTTGACTATTTTGCAGTGTATTTTCTCAAATAAGCATAGATGTTTATCTGGTAAATGATGATGATACAAAGCTATGCCTGAAGCTAATTACTCAGCTTCTCAGACTGAGTTTGATAAAGACGCTGACAATTTATTGGCTGGAGATGGTTTGTATGATTGTTGCTTCCTGCATTGCTTTGGCTTTGTTTTGTTTTACTCTCCTCTCTTCCTGTGCTTAATCCTTAGAACTTCATCTGCTATCTATACTGATTTTTTATTTTAATCTGACATAGATCTTTTGATGAATGATCACACTGAATATTAAATATTTGGACTATGTCAGGAAACCCTTTTAATATAACAGATTTTTTACTGTCCTGAGTGTAATATAAACTATTAATTATGTACTGTCTCTCTTATTTTATCAAGCTGTGGACTTTATAGATATAGTAAAATTATCTCTTGTTGTCTTACACTAGAAAATGTACAATGAGCTTGATGAAAGAAAACATTTTATAACCATGGTAACTGTCAGTAACATCTGTAGATTGTCTCTCATTTCTCTATGAAGATTGAAAAAAATAATTTTTGTTGATTTTTATTTTTGTGCAAAAGGAGAAAAGGGAAAATCAATGATGGGCATAATTTTAAATCACATATGGCTAAGTATTTAGGAATGAATGGTACAATGAGTATGACAGACAATAAAAAATATTTAGATTCAAATGAATTTGTCAGACATAGAATTAGCCTTTCTATAAAATTGGATTTTCTCTGTAGTGTCTCTGCAAACACTTAAATGATGCCTCTAATAATACTTTGCTAGAAACATTGATATATATAGTTATTTTCAAGTGCTTTCTGAAGAGAAACTGATACCTCTTTGTCAAACTACATCCATCTGCCCAAAAACCTGAGAGGATTTATAAAAGAAGAAATGTCTCTGAGTCATGATCCTGACAGATTATTCTGGAATTTTGTGACAGTGTTGGTTGAGAAAGGCAAGATTTCTGCTTAATACTGTAAGACTGTTAAAAGAATTTCAGTGATATTTTAGAATAACCAGTCTCTAACACAGGAATATTCACGAAATGATATACTAGTGCTACTGTAGTTGAGGGTTGAAATGGTCTAGATTAAAGGATTTTTAATGGCCTCACTTTTCAGCTAAATATGGACTGTCTTTTTGTTGATGCTTTTAACCCCATGTGGAAGTTGCCCTCATAATGGGTGAAAATTCTGCAAACCTCATTATAGAAAAACACGAAAATGTATTTGCTCTCCTCTGTTTCTGGTAAGTCAGACTCTTCTCTAATGCTTCATGTTAAAGTATTACACTGCACCAGTCATTCTTCTCCATGCCTCCATCTCAGTGGCATTGTCCATACCTTTCCCAAAGGTAGGAGCTGATATTTAATGAAATTTTGCATATGCCAACAATGAGATCTGGCTCTATTATGTCCTTTCAAATCTGATTCTCTGCCATCCAAAATAGAAATGGACCTCTGTAAGTCGATCTCCCATAAAACATGGATCTGCTTTCAAGGGGCCAGCCTCACTGACAGTAAAAAATGCAACAGTTTAGGAAAAGACAAAGACTCATTGCAAGACAATTTTTCTGAGACAACACTTGAGAGGAAATGATAGGTGTTAAATGTCTGCACTTTGGATGGAAGTTGAGCTCTGTAATGTGGGCCTGATCTGAAAGACCACTGGAAATCCCCTGGCCAACAAGCTTGTAGAGCTTTAGGACCTCTGTTTCAGCTACACATATTATGGAATGTGATTTCAGTCAGAGAAGAGAGGTAAAAGCCATGAGCGTGCAAAAGACATCTTTCAGATAACCTATGGCTCTTTTGCAAGCTGCCTGGTGTCAAAATTGTGTTGCAACTGTGTTGCTAGGCCATGTTCTCCTGGCTTTCTGCCTGTAGCAGAGAATTCCAGGAGGAAGGAATGCATAATACCCTCATTACCTTTGGCATTGCATTCAGTGCCCAGCAGCCAGAAGAGTGGTTCTACCCTTCCACTCTTTTGCTTGGAATGAGAACTAATAGATGAATGGCTTATGTTAACAGATTGCAGATTCAGTGTGCCTATATCTGCCCTTTCTTCTAGATGATTTAAATCTGTGTACAGCAGATCCTCTGTGATCTTTTGGATGAAGTTACAAAGCTTTCTCTTATTCTTCTTGGAAATATCGCAGACACACTTCTTTCTTCTCAAAGAAATTCTGAAAAACAACGCATTGAAAAATGAACCTATGGAATATATAATGCAGACAGTTGAGGGCAGAGGTAGAAAAAACAAATTTCTTTGGGTTTGGGCATCCAGAACACTACAGAACATCTTTAAAATCTTGAATATCCTACCAATACGCTCTTTCCAAGCCTTTTAAATTAATCCTTTCATTCTGAAAGAGCAGTTTTGTCAAAGACGACGTGTAGCTGCCCTTCTTCCTCTGTATTTGACTGCGCATGTAAATTGGCTGATTTAAGTTGAAACTGTGAACATAGCATGGCTCCTGATTTTACAAGGGGTTTGGTGCAATTTAAATTACATTCTATAATGTGAGAAGGTTGCTTATTCTTTGAAGTGAGTCAGATTTCCACAGATACTGTGTTTTGTGAGAAAGTTCTTCAGAGATTATGTGTCAAAGTGTAAATTAGTAGATTTATGTATCAACAGATTAATTGTCACCATCTCTGAACATTCAAAAAATGTCTCAAGCACCAAAGATTCATGATTTTAACATTAGTTCAAAATAGTAATAATTTGAAGATGATCTTTCTTTGCTGTTTTGATTTCAAACTCTCAGAATCTGTACATCTAGTCTTTTCTTTGTAAAACTGAAGATGCTAAGCTTTTAGAGTAAGACACCTCAGATGCTTTTATAAACCATTATCTGACAAAAGGAGTTTAGGTTTAAATACAGCAACATATACTATGTGAGAGTTACAAAGAATTCATAAGCTGACAATCCTGAGACATTACAGAAGAATATATATTAAAACATTCTTCATAGGATTTGTTGGATCAACAGAAGGTGTCCTCATGCATTGCTAATGATTCTCTATATACAGCTCTTTACATGAAGCTCTTCATGATGCACTTAGATGTCCCTGTCACAGATAATCTGCATCCTGGCAGTAAAATATATTTCATATTTTAAATGCCATTGACTTCTTTTCCTTCCTGTTTTCTTCTACGTGTTCCTTCCATATAACTTTAAAATATCTAAGCTTATCTTTTCTTATAGGACATTACCTTGAAAATAAAAGACCTTTTTCAGACATAGCAATGTTCCTATGTTGATTTTAATATGTAGTGCTTTCTCTTCTCATATTTTTTGAACCCGAGTGTATTTGCTGATTTAAAATGGCATTTTCTCCACATTGGTATGAAGGGTGTTATTAAAGAAAATGCTAAAACAGAGTCAAAGTTTTGTATGAATTCTCCGTGTTGCACTTAAAAAATATGTCTGTGTGTATAAAGAATACCTGCCCAGGAAAGTCTGTTAAAATTTCTCAGTGTTATCAGAGGATTAAATAATTTAAAGGATAGGAAGACAGTATGCCTAAAGCTATAATAACTGGATGTAAGCAAGCCATTTAAGTATGTGTACAAAAGGGAAAAAAAGTATAAATGCATACCTATCTAAGCTTTGGAAATTTATATTCATAATTATTAAATAAATGTTCATAATGTAGACTGTTATATATCCACTGAGGCAACCCATATTAGACTTACTTTGAGAGTAATTATTTTCAAAAAAAGAGAAAAATCTGGCCACAGTAATTTAAATTCATGACCATTTGAGTATGTCTTTTCTATTTGGAAGCTATTATCATGTTGTATTTCTACAGTTTAGTTATATGTTCTCTTCCCAAATTACTCAAGCACATTCTAGATATTTGTCAGAAAAAAATGTCAAGCATTGCAGCTTGATTATAGCCTAGATAGCTTAAAGCCAGAAGACTTGCAAACATCTAATTAAAATAGAAAACATCTAATAGAAAACTAGCAAACACTTAATACAAGAAAGAAATGCACAACATCACAGAAAAGACAGAAGAATAAAGTGCTTTTTACAGTAGATTTCATAAAACTGACAATGTAACACAATTAGACACATCAGGGAGTCACAATGCATAATGCAACATTTTAGCAGTGACAGTAAAGTCCATACAAATTGTGTGGTGTGTTGGAGCAGAGCTTCACTTGAATGAAAGTGAAACAGCTGACCACAGGGATTAGGCATTTAAGAATTTGTCTTGTAGACCATGCTTTGCTTTTGGGGAAATTTTGCAGGAACTAGAGACATAACAGTCATTTTTCATTATTTTAAGAAAAGATATGAGTCCTCAAAAAAACTGCCTGTGTATGGCGATGTTCAAAACAAAAGAACATTTGAAATTTCTCAAGATTTAAAACTATATTATTAGAAGGCTTTGCTGGGCACCTTTGCTTGAGGAAAAGGTGCTGCCATGGTTTAACCCCAGCTAGCAACCAAGAATCACTCAGCCACTCACTCACTCCCCAGCCACTAAGATCAGGGACAGAATTGGAAGGGTAAAAGCTAGAAAACTAGTGGGTTGAGGTACAAACAGTTTAACAGGCCAAGCAAAAGCCACACACATATATAAAGCAAAACAAGGAATTCATTCACTGCTTCCCATGGACAGGAGGTATTCAGCCATCTCAGGAGAGCAGGGCCCCATCATGCATAATGGTTCCTTGGGAAGACAAATACCATTACCCCAAAATGTCCCCTCTTCCTCCTTCTTCCTCACACTTTATGTACTGAGCATGATGTCATATGGTACGGAATACCCCTTTGGTCAGTTTGGGTCACCTGTCCTGTCTGTATGTCCTCCCAACCTCCCATGCATCCCCAACTTCCTCGCCAGTGTGGCAGTAAAAAATTCAGAAAAGATCTTGGCTCTGTATAAGCTCTGCTCAGCAATAACAGAAGCATCTCTATATAATCAACCCTGTGTTCAGCACAAATCCAAAACACATCCCAATACTAGCTACTGTGAAGAAAACCCAGGCAAAACTAGCACAGGTGCCCATTGATCTGATTTGGGGATAGAAGAGAGAAAGTCAAGGCAGGTAATCTGGAATTAACATGAATGCAACAATATACATGATTTCAGGCATCGCCAAAACTGCAAGCTGTGGTGCTTGGGACAAGTGCTGCTTGACAAAATTCTGGCTGTAATAGGCAGAGAATAAAAATTACACTATTTAAAAATTTCCTTTTCTGTGATTTTACATCCTGTGATTAGAAAACAAGGTTCTAAAATGATTTCTCAAAAATAAGCAAGGTCATGTGATTGCTGCTCATGTCCATTATCACTGTGTCTACTTTCTGTCTGAGAAAGTATCTGAGCTACTGAATACTGGGCTAGCAGCTTAAGACAGAATTCTGTTAATGCTTAAGTGACTTTATTCATAATAAATTTTTTTTATATTATACACCCACTCACTGGTAAACAAATTTTAAGGAAGCAAGGTTAGCTTTACTATTTTATAGCTGAATGTTTTATGGACATTGTTATTAAAATCAGAAATTTCGCTGTCTTTTTCCTCCAGAATTGAAATGATCTATAATGCAGATACTACCACAGGTAACTACTTTAGAGCACATATATTAGACAGAGATGCTACAGGTAAAGCATCATGCAACATATGTCTATTTTGACCATCCTAGATATTGATGGAAGGTGCCCCTAGGTCACAGAAAAAGTGGGCATAAAGACATCTAAAAGTTCTAAATATGTACTTTCTAGACATGGCCCATCTGTAAGCCCTGAACTTTGGGTTAATTTAAAAACTCAATTCAGATCTTGATCTGTTTCTTCCTTGGTATCTGATTGCAATTAAATATTCCTCTCCCACCAGAACAGAGCTACAGTTACTGCAGTAATGTATTCAGGTTTCTATGCCACATTTATCTCGAGCTTTTCCAATAAGAAATGTGATGATGAATTCAGATGTGGTCTATCCTTCCCCTCATCTTCTCCCAGAGGAAAGAATCATATATGTAGTGAAGCAGTTTTTGCTGGTTTATTTATGTTTAATATGTTCACAGTGCTACAGGGGTTTATAGTAGAGAAGTGTACTTTTCATCTGAAAGAGGTTACATGGTGATATTAGCTATGCATTTCTTAGTTATCTTGGAATTGTTACTGTGAATAGGCAGTAAGTAATCTGTGGGAAAAAAAAGTCTTGCAAGATCTTTTTGTGTCTTTTTTTTTAACAGAGAAATACATAGTGTTGAATTATAGACATGTTCTGAAAAATATATTTGTAGTTTAAAATAGCTGAATGCTTGAGTGATTAAGCCATGCCCATGGAACCAGTTTTCTGAAAATCTTTATTCTGAGATATATTAAGTACTGTACCATGGAAGATAGTTCTTCCAGGAACAAACTAATGCAGTGCCAGAAAATGAGCTTTTACAGCATTGTCAAAGTATTCCCAGATATAACACAGTTTTACAGGCAGCTACTGGCATGAATATCAGAAAACACCTGAACTTCAAGATTTTTTTTTGTTATCATCTATTCTTTCTGAGTATCAGGAGAGGAAAATTGCACCAGAAATGTAGCAGTTTACAATTTTTTAATAAGGCAAATCCTCCAGGATTCTGTCATGGAATCTGTTTCTGCTAATAAACACAAGATTTAAGTTGTGCTACTTTTGAGCAATCTTGTAAAATAAAGCTAGTGAAGAGACCCTGCAGCTGGCCAAAATGATGGAATGGCATACATCTGTATTGGAGTGGTGGTGTTTCTGAGGCACCACACCAACTGCGCCACTCTTGGACACAAGGTGGTAGCTCTTTCTAGCACTTTCTGGCACATCATTTCATGGCATATATCATCTCCATGTGACATTGGCTAACAGGTGTTTTGGGCAGTTATGTGCTATAATTCCTTTTTGCAATACAAGGAGATGAAGACCTGAATTCTAAAAGCATGTGTGAGGGTCATTTCCATGGAAATCAATGTAGGTAGTTCTATACGTCCTGAGTTTCTTATGCTAAGCCACTTTTATGAACACAGATGGAAAAATTGTGTAAGAATGGGAAACTGAAACTGTAAAGATTGTGCAAGGATAAGAATTTTAAGCGTTATTTTTTCTGACTTAATAACATAGATTTATTTTTTCTGTGTTCATCACACCTCTATATATGTGATTGCCTTCTAAAATTCTCTCAAACTGTTAAGCTTAGGCCTATCACAGCCATTTTGGAAGAGTATGGGAGCAGGAGTGGAGTTTAACCATTAACACAATGCAGATTCTTCCTCAGTCTGCTTTGGACAACATCCACAGACAGTCAGTCGTGCATTCATTAGGGAAATTTCTTTACCTCCTTCTCCAAGGAAAAGTATATTAGATTCTTTTACCTCAGCTGGTTAGGGTCTCAGATGACTTCTTTTGGCTCAATTACTGGAGGGTAGTTTCTGCTGAAAAAATTTTGAGATGACAAATAGTGCTGATGGGAGAAATATGCTCATTTGAAAGTATTGATGCTGTGATGCACCATCACAGTGACCTTGCTAAAAGCCTGATGCAAAATCCAAGATGTTAGAAAACACAGGTGCAGTTATCATAAAACCATATTAATCTTCAAAACCTATTTTTCCCTCATTTGCAGGCCAATGAGCTGCACGTCACAATGTGAATTCGAGCTGATGGTCTCTTTGTTCTGGAACACTGTTCAAATATATGGATTAGAATTACTTTTTGGTGGGGCACAAATATTGGAAACTCAGTCAGGTTGTTCCATTGCAGCATTATGTTGAAGCTGTGATGTTTAAGTGACTGAAGTAGAGGGTGGAAAGGAAAAGAATTTATTCAAAATAAAGTGTGCCAGACTATTACTTTATGATCTGCTCTTCTGGGAAACATGTTTAGCAGTGGTGATACTTCTTTCAGGGAAATTGATGTGTAGAGGGTTAATGATGGAGCTGGATGCAGCTGGATTGCCAGTAACATCACACACCTCTGCATTATAGAGTGTGCTGGCACACACCTCTGCATTATACAGTGTTCTGACAGAGCAGTGCCCTTTTCTTATGTGTTTTGTGGTTTTCTTCTTTTTTTTTATTTGGCTGTTGGCAAAAATCATGAAAGCAGCCACAACATACACAGAAATGAGCCATACACCACAGGGAGTGCTCTACACAGTGAGCTGCCCAAATAATACTTTGTGATTTATTTTTTTTAAACTTCACTTTTTTTGAGTAAATGTCATCTTTCTCATCCATCTGAAGCTAATATTAAGAGAACTTGTGTGACTACTGCCATTGGGTTATTTCTGCTTAGATAACTGAGGAAAATAAATCTAAGTGTCAAATAAATAAGAGACTCTGTAAGTACAACAGTTTTAATGAAAACAATCTATTTTATGATAACTATTATTAGCTGACTTTCAACTAGTTTTCAACAGAAAATATGAAAAAGAATCTTTTACCTGTTATGTCTGTGTTCTTGAGAAGTATTTAAGACTTTTATTAAAAAAATGCATGCTTATTTAACTTTTGTAACCATTTTTTCCTGTAAGTATACCTATTTATGAATTTATGTATGTATGCTTGTGTGCCTGATATTATTTAGAACGTCTCCTTGTCTGCGAGGTAACACTGTAACAGTCTGTCCACACAGCTTTTCTCCAAAGGATTCCTCTTGTAACCATGCAGAAGTTCTGTGGGCCAGAGCTTTACACTGCCATAATGATATTATTATTCACAAAAAAACCCATCATCGATTTGGCAAACTTTCTGAGTGTATCAAGCCCAAGTTGATCTATACATAAAAAAGCCTTTCTCTTAGTGCTGCAAACTGGGGGAAGCATACTAGTATATAAAGAGCAGTCTTGAATCTACCGTAATGTGACTACTACTTGCTTATGATTTGAGATTCAATTCATATTAGAAGTCTATGAAAAAGGGGGCCTTTAACAAGGCATAAACTGAATTACTGATGTACTTCTGGAAACTTACAGAAATTAACCTAAAAACCTGGAAGATAGAAGTGCAGACTTTTAAAGAATGTAGAAAATATATTTGTGTGCATCTGTCCTTGCAATCATGATGTGTTTTCTAGTTTAGATTGCCTTTGCAGGCTGAATTGCTTAGCAGGTTGAAAAAACCCCAGAAGAACTCAAAATCTAAACTGACACTTTCTTTTAGCTGTCTTTCCTCATCTTTGCTTCTATTCCAGGAACTTTGACATCTGGCAGCAATTTTCAGGTATGGCGTTTATTCACAAAGTGAAAGAGAAATGGTTTACCTATCTTGAAAGATGCTTGAAATTTTAAAAGTCCATTTACATAAATGAAAAAATCAAAATGCCTAATAAATATATAAAGTGAATGACAAGCAAGGAGGAAAAACATAATGGTATTAAAGCAATGATGCCTATATACTGCTGTGACAGCTGATATCTAGCCCTGTCCTTATGAGAGTATCCATGTTATTTTGGGCAAGGCACTTAAACCATTATATGCCCAAGGACTGGAATCTTGCAGCATTTCACTGAGGTTAAGTTTTGAAAGCTGAAGGACACTATTGCTTTGCATGCTGAAATTCATCACCAGGTAGTGCATTGATTTGACTTCTGCACCTCAGTTTCCTGTCCTCAAAATAGGAGTAATATCACCGTATTCCCCACTAGGGTAGTTGTGGAATTAAGTACTTCCATATTAATGACGCACTGGATACCCTTGTCATGAACTTCTTAGAGCAGCGTGTGAGAAATTAATCATAGTTCCTATTCAGAAATAAGGTCTGAATTGTATGAAGTAAGTAAAGCCTTGGGTCACACACTGAATAATGAGGGTAAAAGAAAATATTGATCATCATATTGATTACTAAGTGAGCATCATACATTCATGGCCTGTAGTGAGGCTGAGGTCCTGTGGAAAACGTTGTGTAATGGTGTAATTAAAGATTATAACATAATGCATATGTATAAGGGATGAAATGAACATTGCAGTAGTAACCTCAAATCCAATATTTTTGAGCGATTGAGCACTCAATCTAATAAGTTCTTTTAACATATATTTGTGGGTATATGCAATATATGTATAAGCAGTACTTAACTGTGCATATCAATGATGGACTACAGAGAAGGAAAATTTGAGAAAAGCCTTTTTAAATTATATTTATTGTATGTGTGCCCATAAATGGGCCTTTTCCAAAAGAACAGCACAATGGGGTTGAACTCAAAGAAACTAAAGCATTATAGTATTTAATCACACAGTGATGAATCAGATTCCCTAGTTTTTTTGGCAATTGATGGTCTGATGTATTAATATTGAAAAGAATATTGTCTTCTCACCAAATAAATTTTCTCACCTTCAAACTAGAGATTTGGTCCAGAAGAAAAAGTGTGTTTGAATGGCAAGCAAATTCTGCAGCACACAACTCGGAATTTTCTCCATCTCTCTCACATCCATATTGCTTGACATCAATAAACAAGACTAAGATACTTTTAATCAGATTTCCTCAGATGCTTTTTGTGACTTCCATACTGTTCATAAGTATGCAGAACTTGAATTGACACTTTTAATAGTGTAAGAAAATTCATAGTTTCAGACAACCAGGGACAGCCATTTATCAGCTAGTAAACATTTTGTTGTATCAGTATGGGGGAAAGAGGAAAAGAGAGGAGGAAAACATGTTATTCACTGGCAACTGTTGCTGTCTTTTTACCAATTGAGTAACACAGTAACACAGAGATGAGTGGAAGAAGTGGGAATGAAAGTTTTAGAAGCCTTGCTTATGTTTGATTATGCAAAACCTGGAGGGACTTTCTTTTAGGTTTTTTTATCTCATTCCCATGAAAAAACAATATGCAAACTAAAACATAGAAGTTATATTTTTAAAACACCTTTTCCATTCCTTTCCTTCTAGACATATTTATGTATGTCCCTCTACATATTTGCTTCTTTCTGTAGAGAATTTTTTATCCACTTATGCTTGCTGGATATAAGTGTTGAAGGTTGCAGTTGCATCAAATTACCTTGGCAGAGAATGTGGTTGCTATCATGGAATGCCACACTTCTCCCACAGAGATGATTGTGTTCCAGTAGTGGGTGGATTGTTCTGCAGTGCGTAGCATATAAAGCACTTTGGGGTCATCTCGGGGTGACAGAAGCTGCTGTTAGTGTCATTGACTTTTAATCTAAGGTAGTCAAAACTCTTTACTGTTTATGTACTTTTGTGGCATCCATTTGACCAACAATACTTTTAAACATTGTTTTAGCTCTTGGATGGCCTTCTGTGCTTTTCAAATCATTCAGTCAGAGAGTTCCTATATAAAATATATTTTTGTAGATAGAACAAGAATATTTTAAAAATGTCATTGAAAAATTCCATAAGCAGATAAAAGTCATGCTTTCCAGATGATTATAGGAAGGATTTGAACAATTCACCATTTTCAGCATTGTACGTTATCATTATCCGTGTGCACAATCATAAAATAATGCAGATACTCTATAAGAAGTTATCATATGTGCCCACATTGTGGATAAATGCATTTAAAGGCACAAAGTTTGACTAAGAATTTATTTACTCATTAATAAGTTCTCTTAGGCCCCAATTTAGTTAGGAAAATCCTAAATTAATCATCAAAATTTTAAGCATTTACTTAGGTCATATTGACTTTAGTAGAATTTAGGCATGTGCTCATAATCAAGCATTTATGGACATGGTTTCTCAAAAGAATGCTATTACTGGTTTGTGGATCTCCAATACTGAGAACCAGATTTTACTCAATAACTCATCATGTAACCTCATTATATGCAGAAAGTGAATAAATATGGATTACTCTTATGTTGCACTTTAAGCCAAGAATATGCAAATATCCATTTGTTTGCTTTAAAGAAATCTCAAACAGTCTTTTTCACTCATGCAGGTCTATTTTTTTAAAACAAAGTAGGTGTATATGATATATGTTGAAATAGAGATGCAACAACTTGGGAGACCCTTCATTTTAGCTCTGCTGTATGGTGATTAATAATGAATGTAAAGTCTGAGGATATTATAAATAGTATACTTGTAAAGAACTGCACCAGTAGCCTCTATTTATTGACAATTAACCAATGTGTTGATATACCATGGATAACCTTAGACTTCCTCATTTGGTATGAAAAGAAAACTCCCTGCTGCATCTGCCTTTTCTACTGTCCTTACATAGTCTGCTAAGTATTGAACTGGGACCAAATTGCAAACAGTGTCACTGACAAATACTGCATTTAGAAGGGCTGATTTAACATAGTAGCAGAGCAGCAGCCTGGTTATGTCAGTGACAGCAGCACTAAGAGGATTTCAAAGCATTGTTAGACTTTCTAAATCTTTCTCTTATCATCTTTCCAATTTCTAATTTGCTCACTCATTCAATTCAATCTCTTTTCAGTAGTCATTCTGTTTCCCTTTCTGGAAGTCAAGTAGTAAACTGGAGTCATTCCCTGCTGCACTTACCTTGGTTCCTTATTTTCTTGGCATGTATATATTAATGGCTTATTCAGACTATTCCAGCACTTAACTTCCTGTAATCTGGGCAGAGTGAAAAGGTGCAATAGGCTACAGAAGTATGTAATTGGCCTTTCTATGCTGTCAGTCCTCCTGCTAGATATGCCTATGCCAAACAAGAAGATGCAAGTGGGAGAGAGGAAAACTAATCTGCAGAAAGCATCCTAAATTCAATTAGAAATGCTTGGTATGATATAAATTAGCATCGAACTGAATAAATTCCAAGCTTTGACAGACTGGAGGTCTGAATGCCAGATGCACAGCGATAATGTGAGCAAAAGTTGATTCCTCATAGGAAGTAGCAGCCAAGATGTTGGTGGGATAACTAAGAAACCAGAGAGATGGGTTAATGTACTGAACTGTGCACAACACTTGGGAAGGTGCTTGCAGAAGACAGCAGCAAACACAGAATCAGTGGAATACAGGAGTTTCTGGAGAGAAACAGCTGCTGAAGCAAGACTGCAAACAGGTGAAGGGGCAACAACGGATGTATCCCTAATGGACAAGATTGTATATCCCTTTCTGTTTTATTTGGAACATAGAACAACAAATAGAGAAATCTACTCTCCTAATACAATCTGCTGAATTGAAGAAAGAATTCTCTGAAGATAAAATCCAGTGATTGGTTTTGCACAGCAGAAGTCTGAAGAAATGACAATTGAGAAAGCAACTTGTGTGAATACACAATTGTGCAAGCAGCAGCAGGTTTTTTGCAAAAGATCATTGAAGACCTAGTAAGTCATATAAACCTGATTAAACTAGATTCCTGAAAGTCAATGCATTATTCTGGTATAAGAGTCTTTGACTAATCCATGCAATATATACAACCTTTAGGGCAGAATTCACTCTGGGAAGGGTGGCAAGCACATTTTTTAGGTCAAAAATGAAGATTTAAGAAGAGATCTTCTTTGAATTTTATGTGATCAATTTTAGACAGGTGCAAAGCATTTAATTTAGAAAGAAGAAATAAGTTAACCCATTTGAAACAGGCACTAGCTGGATGTGTAGTTGGATGGTAAAGATAAAAGGGTTATTACAGATCTCAAATGAATAGAAGCCATTAGTGCAATCCTGTCGCAAAACAGGAAAATCTCATTCTGGAATGAATTAAGATGACTGTTGGATGTAAGACATAGGAAGCAATTTTTTTTCCCCTAGCTCTTCCGGGCTTTAGTCAATCCTTGCCTGGAAGAGAGTCCAACAACATGGCTTAGAGAAGATTGTGGTAAGTTGCTGAGAGTAGTAAGAATAATAAAAGGTTTAGAAATAGTGACCCGTGAAGAAAAAGAAAGGTTGAAATAATTGCATTTATTCATTTTATCAGATAGAAGAATAAGGGACAAGAGTTTCTTCCATTAGGAAAAAGACTGATAATATGAGGGTAGTGAATGATTCTCCCCTGTGATCACAAGGTCAGACAGAGAGAAACTAGCTGAATTTTTGGCAAAGTCTTAGTTTAGATATCTGGGAAATTTTTGAAAGCCGAGGAGTAGTGAACAAATATGAGAAGATGCTTACACATCTGCTTTTTTTGATAGGGCTTTTTTTTGTTTGTTTGTTGGTGTGTTCTCTTTTTTTTTTTTTTTTTTTTTTTTTTTTTTTTTTAAGAGTCAGGACATATTCTTTTAGTGTTTGTCTAAGTGGGTTTTATCCTGCCTGTGTGTAGGTAGGACTGGGTGATGCCTTCAGCTCTGTGATTTCTAAGATTCTGTGCTTAAATGAATGAGAAATTCACCAACTACAACAGAAATTTTCTACTCAGCCAAAAAGCAGAGAGGCTATTAATCAGGATGTTTTATGGAGAACTCGAGTGATTAATGAATTCTTGGTAAAGATGAATGAAAATAACCTGACAATGTGAATGACATTCATTGATTATGAGAAAGTTACTGACTAGCATCAGAGAAAGAAAAATGCTGTTCCAAAAGCGACCCAAGCATAACAAAACACTATCTGCAGTTTCTGAGAAACAAGTGGGCTGGACTGTGCCTGACACAGATGGGAAAGAGAAACCTACAGCAGTGTTTTTTGCCTGCAGTCTACTAGTGGTACATTTATATAAAAGGACCAGAAGGGTACAGCATTGTCTGAGGATGCAGTGTGTGAACTTCAATGCAGCAAAATATCACTTTTATTCCAAGTCTGCAGCAAAGACAGGGTGCAGCATCCCACAAACAGCATAATGAAGGTCCAGGTTCAGACAGATTATGAAAAGGGAGTTCAGGAGAGTGTTTGTCTGGGGATGTGAGAGGAAGAATGCTAGTGTTCTGCCAAAACACATTTATTTCTGACTTTAAAAAACCCCAAAATTTTGATTCTTCCCCTCTGCTCTTGTGAGATCCCACCTGGAGTACTGCAGTTTGGTGCACCCAAGATAAGAAGGACATGGAACTGTTGGAGCAAGTCCACAGAAGGGATGCAAAGTCGATAAGAGGACTAGAGCACCTCCCATATGAAGATAGGCTGAGAAAGCTGGAGTTGTTCAGCCTTGAAAAGAAAAGGTTGTGTGGAGACCTCATAGCAGCCTTCCAGTACCTGAAGGGGCCTACAGGGAAGCTGGAAAGGGACTCTTTGTTAGAAACTATAATGTTAGGACAAGGAGTAATGGGTATAAACTGAAAGACAGGAAATCTAGATTAGATATTAGGAAGAAATTTTTTAATGTGGGGGTGGTGAGACTGGAACAGATTGCCCAGAGAGGTTCTGAATGCCCCAACCCTGTCAGTGTTCAGAGCCAGGTTGGATAAGTCCTTGAATAACCTGGTCTAGTGGGAGGTGTCCCTGCTCAGGGCAGGGGTGATTGAGAGGTAGAGATTTGAAAAGGTGGAGAGTGAACAGCAAACAAGATATCTTAATTTCCACATACCATTTCTTTTCACACTGCAAAAACTTATTGTTTCATCAGGACCATGAGAAAAAGGTTGGGCTTTTTTGTTTTGTTTTGTTTTTCAGGCAAACACCATGTTGTCGTGGATTTCTATAACCCCAACCACTAGGATACATATTCTGACTCAATTTTCTGGATACCACTGCATTATAAATGAGAACATATACAGCTGCACTTAACAGGAGAAAAAGTAAGATTAAAACAAAAAAGCAGCACTTTTTGAACAGAAGAAAATATGAACAAAATATACTAAAAATGGCAAGGCTGAACTGATTGGAAATCACAAGAAGGAAGTCAAGGAACTGCCACCACCTGCTGCACCACTCTGTATTAGCATTTCTGCTTCTCTATTAGAGTGCATTAGGAAGGACATTGCAACAGAACAGGGATTACTTACATAGAAAATGCAATAAAGTGTGGTCAAACAAATTGTACTGTGAGCTCATTGTGATCATAGCGGTCAGGGTTGAAATCTAAGAAATGAGAAGAATATTACTATTGTGTCAATAAATGTAATTAAGACAGAGATGACAATTTTATTCAGAATCTGTATTTCCTGCTTGCTAATGTCTTTCTCAGAAATTTACCGTTCCAGATGATGCATCTCATATTAGTTCTCTTCTAGTCCTTTCTGTAGTACATTTCCATTAGAGACAATCAGAAACAAAAGCATCTGTATTGCAAAAAAACATCAATTCCTAGCATTAAGAATGAATTAATTGAAAGAAAAATGTGTTAGGATTGCTTTGTCCTGGTTATTCTAAACTCCAATTGAATTTTCACAAAATCTTTAAATTACCTGTGTGGAAGGGAAATGTCTGCTTGCTTGTTTGATTTTGTTATCAGCCTATTTATACTTTGCTATTCTTTACTAAGTTAAAAATTTGCTTGTATATAAAACATCAGTTTTGATGTATGGTGCACAATCTTTCTCTAAATCATTTGAGTGGCAGGGAAAGCCTGTGGAAGCAGGATAGAGAGGAACATCCATTGCCCAGGAACCACTGTGGGTCCTGTGGGCTCTGTGTTGTGAGGCCTGGCTGCTGCAGCCAGGGACAGTTGAGAGCAGACCCTCCCTTCTGCTGATCTGGGGTCAGGCTCCTGGGAAGCACGGTGGGCTCTTAGGCCACCCCTGACCCTGGGAGCTGCTGTCAGCACAACTCCAGCCCCTCTGCCTCAAAATCCTTCTTGTCCCTGGCCCTCAACCTGTAGGTCCAACCCTGTCTCCATGGTCCCGCCCAGCCACCCCAGGGCTGTGTCTGGCCCTTGTTCCCTTCACTGGGCCTGATCCTGGTCCCCACCCATGCACAGTTGCTGAGCGGAAGAGGATGCTCAGGGTGGCTGAGTGCCCCAGATTCTGCCAAAGAGTAGTGCAGGGCATACAGGAGTAGGCAGATGTTCTGTGGAGGCTAGGGGACCTGTGAGTGCTTCTGAGGCTTATATTTAAGAGTACACCCTCAATGCACCTCAACATCCCATCAAGCAGGAGTTGGGCACATGCCAGTCATCCTTGTTGGCACAAAAATGATCCTGCACACTTGGCTATGTGGAAGCTGCTTGTGATCACTGATGACAGCTGTGGCAGACACGGTCCTGTAACAGGCATGGGACCAGTCAGAGGTCTTCACACAGAAATGTGTGTCTTAATGCTGAGGACTGTATGTTTGCAAAAAGTCAAACTCATGTGATCACAGAAAGAGAACAACTTGGAGGAGTCAAGCTTGTCAGGAAGTCCTGACACAAGGAAAGAACTTTACAAACCCTGCAAGGAGGCCTTGGGTAGCTCATAGGATTTAAAGGGCAATGCCTCCATTCCTCTTAATTCAGCAGTAATTTCTCCATCAAGAACATATATTGCAGGCACTGAGGAACAGGTGTCAGATAAAACAAATAGGCACCAAAAGTGTGTTGAACTGTGGTGAAATATACACAATCATAAGGAATTGTTGTGTAGGGTCTAGCTGTCTTCACAGGATGATTTGTATTGCAGTGGCTTGGAGAAAAACTGAGTATGATGAATGTAAATACATAACTTAAACCTAGTTAATTTCTTCACTCATTACAATACTTCTTTCCTATAAGCAGCTTGGAAAATTACTGATTAAATAAACAAACAAATCCTAGGTTGATTTTTGGCTGGCGACTACTCCAACCCTAAATCAAATGTTGAATCTGAGGCAACAGTGTGCTTATCAGCCTCGGGTCACGTCCTTAATGCTCAATGAAAGGGAAACCTGTTTCTCATTCAGTGATTGCTCAGCTATAATAAACTGCTAACATTTTTTAATTTGATACTTTACATACTCATTAAACTCTGGTATCATATAACAGTGCAGAAGGTTTGACTTTTTCCCCAGGAGAAATTTTCTCCTGAAGCCTGAACATTTCATTGCTGTACTGTAATTTATGGATACTTGGTTATGGAGACTTGGTGGAGTAAATTACACTGTTTATGAAAATAGCCAAAACCAAAGACAAACTTAAAAAATAAAAAGCTTCAGTGCATATACTGTTCAGTGGCTTCAAATCACACACGGGAGAGCAGGTTTTGGACCGAGAACTTTATAACTAAACTGTTATGGTGTTTATCTCCACAGGAGGTGAAAAGAAAGCTACAACATAACTGTCTTAAAAACTGATTTATTACAATACCTTTTTTCCTCCATATATAGAAAAAAAACCCCCAAAACCCAAACCAACCCACACAGCCATGTTGAATTTATTCATCCGGTTAGAGAATGCAGGGAAAATACTCATCAAAGTGCCTTACATAATGGAATGACTAATCCAATATCAGAATATAAAACAGGCAGTCAGGCATCAAAGCTTTAGATTTCAGCTTTCCTTCAGACTGTATTTCTACATGAGTCAGAGGGGGTGGGAATGGGCATGAAAGAAAGCTGTGTTAAATCATCCATTACAAAGGAAAAATAATAAAGTATTCAGGTTAATAATTAGAAAGAACATTAAAATTAAGAAACAGGACACAAGAGGTTATACTTTAGTGAACCAGGAATGCAGTTTGTGAAGCATAATACTATACGCCAAAGCATATTCAGTCACCTGAGGTACCTAATAATAGACCATGCATTGGTATTTAAAAAAAATTTCAGTCACATTCGATAATGATTTGTGCATACTCATCCATGGTGGAAAGCAGTTTTCAGTGGGAATAGAGTGGTCATATACTGCCAAAAAGAAAATTTGTTTCCCCATTGTAAACTCTTACTTCCACCCATGTAGTGGCTCCTTAAAAACTTCTGCACAAGATGACGGTATCAGTCCACTCTTCACCACTATTTTGTGGGTTGTTTCAGCAAACTGATGCCTCTTCTTTGAATACTCTGTCTGTGTACATATTGCTATAATGTTCAAAACCTGAGCCTAAACTCTGCAGTCATCCACTTTGCAAACATTTTGTTTCATTTTCTCCATCAGAAGTGAGCTAGCTGATTCTTTGGGCAGGAAAGCACAGGCATGGTGATGCTTTTTGTGGTAGGAAAAAAAAAGTCTAATTTGTGATCCATTCTAAGACAGCATGAAGGAAACTACTCCCTGTCATTGCTTTTAAAAACCAATCACTGAACTTGAGCACTGCTATCACAAGCAGTGTGCTTGTAGCTTTTTATATAGAGAGGTTGAGCGATTGTCGTGGTTTAGCCCCAGCTAGCAACCAAGAACCACACAGCCACTCACTCCCCAACCAACAAGATGACGGAGAGAATCGGAACATAAAACCTAGAAAAACTCATGGATTTAGATAAAGACAGTTTTAAAGAGAAAGCAAAAGCTGCACACACAAGCAAAACAAAACAAGAAATTAACTCACTGCTTCCCACGGACAGGAGGTGTTCAGCCATCTCCAGGAGAGCAGGGCCCCATCAGGCATAAAGGCACGATCATTCCACATGTCCCGTCTTCCTCCTTCTTCCTCCCATCTTTTATACTGAGCATGATGTCATATGGTATGGAATATCCCTTTGGTCAGTTTGGGTCACCTGTCCTAGATGTGTGTTCTCCCAGCCTCCCATGCACCCCCAACTTCCTTGCCAGCATGTCAGTACAGAAATCATCAAAGGCCTTGGCTTTGTATAAGCACTTCTCAGAAATAACAAAAACATCTCTGCATTATCAACCTTGTGCTCTGCACAAATCCTATACATAGCCCCATACTATCCACTCTGAAGAAAGTTAAATCTACTTCAGCCAAAACCAGCATAGTGATACTAGAAGTTAGCTAAAAAAAAAAAAGGTATGTTGCTAAAAAGGCAAAACACTAAAATTTCAGAAGAGTAGATGGTGCCTCACGGCTTCAAAAACAAACCAACACTCTAGAGATGTGTCTACTTTACAAAACGTTGCAGCATTAACCACAGAGTAATCATAGATTGACAGTACCTCTCAAGAGAAGAAAAAGGCAGAAAGGAAATTCAGAATTTGGGGGGAAGAAAACTGGAGAAGATAAATGGTAGAAAAATAAAGGCCTCAACAGGTGCTTGTATAAATATGAGACTATAGAAGGAAACAGAGGATATGCAGACCATAAGAAAATATAAGCTAAAGAGAGGCGTGAAGCCAAAACACCAGAGCAGAGACAGAAAGAAACACCAGGGGTAGAAGAATTGTGTCGGGTTTTTTTCCTGAAGGCAGGTTTTACTGCAGAGTTGTGGTTAAGATTCAGTCTGGGAATGATGTTCTACTTGTGAAGGGTGGAATAGATGACACATGTAGATCAGAATTTCACTATGAGATGAGATTTATAATCTCTTTCTAGACCAGAAACAGCTCCAGCAATGGATTTCTATTGTTGATACAAAAGTCTGAAAATCCTGCAGTATCCTTGTATAAATTCTCCCATGCACATCCCATATATTTCCTAAAAATTAGGAACTGTTTCAAGATTAAATCTCCCCTTGCTTTATTCCCCCACAATCTCCAGATATTCATGTTCTTATAAACCTCTGATATATCTTTGAATATTCTTAACTGCTTTACGTCGAACAATATCAAGTTTTAGCATGGTCTACGGGGCCCTTTACTGATTTCTCTTCTGGTTAAAGGGAAGGATTTCTGACTACTACACTTGCAAATTTTTGTTACTTCGGTTGGTGCTCAAAGTTAGCTGTGGTGATTCTGGGAACAAATTACCATGTTTGATATGTGTGCATTTAAATTTGCATATAACTCAGCTGAGGAAGACTTTTGCAGCAAATTTTTCAACTGCAACCACTTTGGTTTCTAATGTGGAGCTATTTTATACTACATAAATTGAATTATGTTGGGATTACATTAATCAAGATATTCCCAACTGCTATGTGGAAGTCAGCAAAAGGTGCAAGGCTGGAGCTAGTCTGAAGTAAATCCCAACAAAGTGCTTATAGAATGTACATCAGGTTTCAGCAACAGCTGCTTCACTCAACAGATATGCTCCTATTGCCTAGCAGAAACTTTTAATGCAGACATAATGATCTTTAATCAGTTTTGCAGAAATAAAGTTTTTCACTAGAAACTCCTTCCTGTTTTTGTTCTGTTTGTCCCCTGAGTGTATGTCCTATTCTAGACACATTGGAAGAAACAAATACGTAAGTAGAGGTGAAGTAAGTTAGGCACAAGTGAGTGCTATCTAAATTTGTGGAGAGCTCAAATTTGTGGTGGAAGAGAGGTGATGAAATTCAGTAAATGATTGAGAGGGAGCATCGGTCGGTAGAGATGTGGAAAGATTGAATCTCTCTTGAGAAGATGAAAGGACAGTTCAGTAATTGGGAACAGCAAGGACCCATTTGGAGGGCAGAGAGGAAAAGAGAAGTAGTTAAGATAGTATAGTTGTTTTCAGATCTTCAGTTCAGCTCTAATGCACTGAAGTAAGTAGTGATCTGAAAATTAAAAGAGAACGAAGTGGGAAAAATGTTTTATTGAAACACACAGAGGTTTTTTTATCAAAAACATGCATTCACAATTTTTATTCTTTTTATAAATGAAGATTATAGAACAATGATACCTGTCCTTCTGGTTATGCACTAAAAATAACTAATGTTTTGACAAAGAACCTGGACTTTTCCTACTCATTTCAGGTATACCCAGATCTATTGTGCATGCATGGAGTAGTACTAGGATTATACACTGTGGTATTATTCAAATATGCAAAGTCCCATTGACATAATAGTCAGGGGAGAGTATGGCTTAATGTATCTGTAATCCACATATTAAAGCTCTCTAAATATGATTTGACATGACAGTCCATAATGCCTCTAAGCTTTAACTTTCTATTGTGCCTGTGACATATACTCCCCAAATTATAGTATAGGACTGTCTTGTGGAACTCCATTTATGATCCATATTTTCTGTAACATTCATTTTATA
>NW_008678517.1:0-4117 GCF_000695815.1 Acanthisitta chloris
ACGCCGGGCGGGCTCCTCGCTGCGACCCGGGCAGCAGGCAGGTTATTAGGGTTATTAGTGTTACTGTCATTATCTCTCCCTTCCCCTGTGGTTCTGTGCCTCTCCACCACTTTCAGACCAGCCCATTATAACGCCGGCGAGAGGCGGAGCCAGGACAAAGATCTGAAAGGGTGGTGGGTGGAGAAGCAAGGTAGGAAAGGTGGGTATGCCCTAATAAGCCGTATCAGAGCCGTAATTAGCTAAGATGACAGCGAGGTCTTGTTGGAAAGTTATTTTACGAAACTTGTTTGTATTTTCTCCTGCCAGGTCCCTCCCCTTCCTGGGTATTTCGAACGAAGCCGCAGTTCGGCGCGACTTCGCAGAGCCGGCCCGCCTCCCAGGTGTAAAATGCAGAATGACTTATAGGTGGCAGAGCTGAACCTGTTACGTGCAGTGATTTATTTTAATAGCGCCGTATATAGCAACAAGTTGTAATATGACAGCTCAACAACCTGTTGGAAAATAATACACGGCTTCTCAGTTGTGAATTCCTAATGATTTATGTAGCCTGACAAAGCAGTTTCAGTCCTGGTCCCTCTTTCCTTCTGTCATAAGCACACCAGGTGCAGAGGTAGAATGGGAACAGGTAGGCAATGCTTTGGGGGTTTGCTGCAAGAGATTTTCTCAAAACCTTAACCTTAGTTTTAGGTGTGTTAACGTGCGTACAGTAGTGTTGCTTGATCTCTTCTGAATGGTGTGTTTGTAACCCCTCTATTACAATTGTCACTCTCCAGTAAAATATCTTATTGTGTGGTTGGTGTTTTGGTGTTTTTAAAATAGTGACTTTGCTTTAGCATTCTTCTTAACACTGTGGATCTATAAATTTTCCATAAGACTTGGGACAAAAAGTATTCTGTAATTTTACTTAGACACTTTTCTTTCTATAAAAATTAGTCATCATTTTGGGGTTTTTTATTTATTTTAGGTTGTCAGGGTCTTACCCTCCTTCAGAATTTTTTTCTCCTTCAACATTATGCTAGAAAGAACAACTCAATGAAGAGAGCTGTATGGCAGTAGCTTCTCTGAAAACTCCCTGTTTGGTCCTACTCTGCTCACTGTTCAAAGTCAATTGCAAAATGCCATTTGGCTTCACGCAGCAGTAGCACTAGCGTCTGCAAAACAATAACAAAACAAAAACATCAGCAGAAACCTAGTGTGGTGCTTATGTTTTATTTCTCGTAAGTACTCTATGAATTTTGTGTCCTGGAGTAAGAGTTGGATTGCTCCATATTTTCCTAAAGCAGTCTTTCTAAATCGATCCTTATTTTAGAATAAATACGTAATGCAGAGTCACTCTGGTTAGGACTATGCCGTTGTGGTCTGGCTCTTAAGGGGTGTTGGAGAGGAAGATGAAAAAAGGCAGGTTTAAAAGACTAAAAGGAGAAACAAACATCTCTACTTTCTATCTCGATCTCTCTTGAATAGAATGTATGTTCCCACACAAACACACCTGCGTTTTGTTTCAAGGCTTTGCCACTTCTTCAGTCCGCGTGTGTCTTACGTGGTAAATACTGAACAGTAAGAGGTTCTTCTGTCCTGGTTGCACTCTTGACAACTTTAATAAGCATAGATTTTGTGTCTTGCTCTTCTCACTAAAGCTGTACCAGTTCAGAAAGGCTGGCAATTCAGAAAGACAAAAATAAGAGGAGGGAGACCTCTCTTGGTTCCTTGTTGTTGTTGTCTCCATGTAGTGTAAACCAAAATCGTTCAGTAAAGTGTTGCCTTAGCTGTAGGTGCCAATGTTTGTGTTTAAGGGTATGGGAAAGGGTATCATTCCTTCCAAAACTCGTATTTTCTAAGATGATGCCAATGGCGAGGGAAGGTTTTTTCCTCTTCCTGCTTTTGTTGTAAATAGCAGTGAAGTAGTGATGATTTGCTAGCTTGCCTTTGATGTTTATTTTATTACCGTTCCACTATTTGTGTGGAAAATGTACACATTGTCTCTTATCTTTATTCAAAGAACTTAAAAAGTCATTCAAATGCTGTAGGTAAACACATCAGACATAACAGAAGCTTTTTCACAGCCATACTTCAAGACTAGGAGTGGATGGCAAAGCTGGTTTTGCAAGATTTAAGAGGGGACAGAAGCTTGTGCTCAAAATAATACAAAGGTAGCTATTAATAGCTGGGAGCAGGGAACCTTTCAAAGATCAGTGCTGATTCTCGTTGCGGCTCAAGGCCCTTTTGCTGTCTCTGAGTGTGAGCCTGCTGTAAATTGTCTGTTGATATCTGTGGTGTCTCTTACCTGAGAAAACATATGAAGCTGCTTATGAAAGGGCTGTGCATGGATTAAATGGAACCTTCCCGGCCCAATTGAGAGCAATGTCAAGCCCATTGCTATTGCTGCCCATGAAACAACAAGCAAGGTTGTAAGAAGTGGTGAAATAGCCCTAATGCTCCTGTCTCTCACCACTGAGAGTATATGTAACCTCAAGTCTTTTCCTGCTATAGTTTTTTAAAAGGCACAGTATCGCCTTCAGGTTTATAAAGATTAACACAATCATCGGAAAAACTGATTCTGTTAAGTAAACTTCACATCAAAAGCGCTTTGATGTGCTGTATTATAGCAAAGCCAAACACCTCCACCCCCATCACCCCAAGAAAAACCTCCAAAAACCTCCAGTGAAGCAATATAAAAACCCTCTAATTCTTTGTTCTAAAATGAAATGTCTCTTCCTCTTTAGATCAGCAGAGCAGGACTTTTTTTGATGTATTACCCCCTCTTTTCCTACCCAAAACAGTACCCAGTCAAAGACAAATGGGAGAAATGCGAATGGTTGCTTGAAAATCACGTGCTCAACTTTCCTTCCCATTTCTGTAGTATTTGACTCATTAAATTCATAAATAGTAAGAGTGTGCCAATAGGTTTTTGGAGAGAAAGTAGTGTAGTCCTTTGCAGTTTGCTTAAGTTACGAATTATAAAAATACTCCTTACTAAATGTAGCAAAATGCTACACTGCCTGGTGGTTGTGGGTATATTTTTGGTTGATGCAGTTGTGTATGTCTCTGTGGTATTTTAGACCATGGAGACATGGGGTTTTCAGTTAAGCAAAGATGGTGCAAAGATGTGTTGCAACATGGTCTTGCTTTTAAATTTTTAAAAAGTTATTTTAAAATCTTTATTTCACTCAATCCTTTCTTACCTCTTCTGCCTTCTGTGTCCCTAGACCACTAGCTAGATTAGAGAGGATTTCTCAGCTAAGATCATGTAAGCACAACGGATCAATAAAGATCTCTCTGTGGTGACTGGGAAAGTCATATAGTCAGTGGTAGGCAAGCTTATTTGTACACCTGAGATGTCCAGCACGCCAGCTAGTCAAAGTGCTTCATCGTCTCTTCTCCTCCTCCTGTGGCAAGCTGCAGGAATGTGCTACCTCGCCAGGTATGATGAAATTGGACAATACCAACAATGGACCAGTTCAAAAACTGTGCTTTGGATGGGCTGCTCACAGCAGGAGATGTGCCTAGCACGCATAAATGAACTGCAGGGTCTGTGAAGGTTGGCTGATTGCACTATGTGTATTTTTATAGTTGAAGGAAATCCAGCTAGAGACTGAGCTGTAAGAAAGGAGGCCAGTGGAAATTCCTTTAGACCTTGAGAGGGAGAGTTTGATCACTGAAGCAGAATGTATGTCTGCGTGAATTCCCTCATTGGGAAAGACTGGAACTTTTTCACCAGGACAGCCTTTCCCTGTGGGCAGAGATTTTCTTATGTCTTTGGCAGGTACTAAGAGCTGAATTTACAATGGGGAGTTCCATTTCAACTTTGTTTTATGCCGTCTTTATTTTCTTGGGAGCTGCTGCTCAGAATGAAATTTTCCCATGCCGAGAGCTTAGTATCACTTCCTCCCTTTGCCCACTTCATGTTACATAAAAAAAGAGTCTTCCTCTAAGCAAATTTCTTTTCTCCAGAGATCTGAACTATGACAGAATGGGCAGGGACAGATTTTCTCCTGTGAATAGACTGATATCGCTCTTGTTACTAACGCCTAGCACTGGAGAAATAATTCCGGGTTCTTACACCATCCTTTTCACTTAGAAATCTAAGAGCTCTCCCATTTTACAGGCAAAGAGGAGT
>NW_008678517.1:4139-17643 GCF_000695815.1 Acanthisitta chloris
GTTTGGTGTCTGTAGGACAGAGCTCTTTAAAGCCCTTGTCCTGCACCTGTGTCCACTGAGGCACCCACCACGAGGCTCATCAGAAAGCATTGTACCATTTAGCAAGGAGCTGTCAAAATGGAGATTGCTCTGTCCCAAGACTAAGATAATTTATGGCTAATGCTCTCTTTTTACTAGTGCTGTATTAAGCCTCAGGGGCTTGAATGGGGTTCCACACCAGCATAAGATGAACCACTCCAGAATATATTGCAGGTCTGCAGTCTGAGAATGTACGTGACATAAAAGAGTGCAGGGTGAGGTTAAATCAACACAGTATTTACAACATAATTTATGATTACTTAATTCAGTAACTGTCCCCATAGGCTTTTCTCATTGCTGATTACTTGGTTTCATGTAACTGCACCAAGAGCGAGAAAATCTAAATGGTGGTGGACTTCGGAGCTTGTGGATCTCTTCAAAGAGATTTTTCCTGCAGTAAGAAAGAAACTGGTATTGAAGGCAGCACACAAAATCACAGAATCAGTTAGGTTGGAAAAGACCTCTGAGATCATCGAGTCCAAGCTATGAACTAACACCACCATGTCAACTAGGCCATGGCACTAAGTGTTATGTCCAGTCTTTAATCCTTAAACAGTTCAGGGACAGTGACTCCACCAGCTCCCTGAGCAGTCCATTCCGATGTCTAAGCACCCTTTCTGTGAGGAAATTCCTCCTAATGTCCAACCTAAACCTTTCCGGGCAGAGTTTAAGCCTATGTCCTCTTGTCCTGTCACTAATTGCCCTCACCTCACTCCTACCTCCTTTCAGTAGTTGTAGAGACTGATAAGGTCATTCCTGAACCTCCTCTTCTCCGGGTAAACAATCCCAGCTCTCTCAGCTCTCCTCACAGAGGAGAGCTGAGAGAGCTGCTGCAGACCCTTCGCCAGCTTCATTGTCCTTCTCTGGACTCCATCATATATTGATAAGTCTGCGTGTAATTGTCAGGACAGAATTTCTTGGTAAGAGATAGGCTTCACTGCAATTAGAAGTCATGCTATGTTATGTTTGTTATGAAGTTATGATGCAGATGCCATTTGGTGAAATTCTGTGGCTCTCTGCCAGGAATAGTGAATGGTTTTTTGCTACTGGTGCCAAACAAACTTAAAAAGAAACCATCATAGCTTGTTATTCCTGGTGCCAGACCAAATATCTGTTGGCGCCAAACTTGGTATTGATGCCAGAGGCTTGCTATCACTGGCCCATGATATGAGGAAACATCAGATGAGCTGTTACAATAGCCTCTTACTGCTTCAGTGCATCAATGGAATAGAGTGAACAACTTCGTAAAAGAACTACAGCAAAATTAACCGAGAGATGAAGGGCTTGGAATATGTGTCCGCTGAACTTTGCTAGCCCTTTCTGGAGTACACCTAAGCCAGCTCAAAACCACATATATTTTACATGGGTAAACAATGACTAGAGATATGAAGGATATGCTTCAATTCAACTAAGTTAAAGTACTATTTATAGCACTGTGGATCAACAAATTAATCTTGCCAATAATATTCCAGTTGAATGGCAATAAGTATTTAACATTCTTACTTCTGGGTTGGATTTCTTTTGTTGTTTCTTTGTTTTCAAAAAGCTATTTCTTGGTAGAATCCCATGATTTATATAAGCATTAGCCAAATCTGTAAATAAATAATAGTGTCAAATTCTTCTTGATTTTTTTTCCAAAAGCTAGTTAACTGCATTGTAATGGAGCTGTTTGGGAGCGAGTTGCTGGTGGCCAGACCTTTCTGTGGCAGGCATGTTGTCAGTAATGTCCCCAATTTATGTCTCTATTGTGTGTGTTCTGTCCTCCATTTGCTGTGTTCCATTTTCCTTCCCTGCAACCCCCTGGACAGCTCCAGAATAGCATTGGTATCTTTGAAAATCTGGTTTGTGCTGCTGCTTGCTTACTCCTGGGACAGGTAGCATAGTTACACCTAGGGTGCATCCATTACAGTACTTCAGGTGGTGAGGGATGGGGATTTATAACCTCCAAATTGTATTCCAGAAATAGGATGTGTTTTCACCCCTTTTCAGATGGCAGAAAAATGCAGTAAAAGCTTGAGGAGCTGGTTCTTCAGTTGTCACAGATCGAACAAAACCATTAGTTTATTGAGTTGCATGCACTGTGTATCTGTTTCCAGTTCCTAGGTGAGTTCTTAAGGGATTAGCTGAGTTTCAGTCTCTTGAAGCTGTGAATAAACATACTGTTGCCTCATACCTGTGAAGTTTCTTCCCTAAAGATGTCAAAGAGCTTTGTGTGGAGAGTGTTGCTATTTTGGTTCTGTAAGTAAAGGCTCACAGTTTTGAATGTCTTGGCCAAACTTGCATGATCTAAAATGGGAATAGGACATGAGTTTTCTAATTCCTCCACTACTGTTCTACCCACTAACCCTGTTGTTTCCCTGAACCTTTACATATACTTGAGTAGATTAACAATTAACCTCCAAGTGGGGCACTTTGAAGCAAATGTAAAATGAAACCAAACACTTGTCATGGTTTTTAGTCATACCAGATTTGCAAGTAGGGTGTGTTTAAATGATGCAGGTAGATAAAGTCTTGTTAATTTAGATTAGAGTAAAAGTCAAGGCCTTATCAAAGCAAGTGACTAATTAGGAAAACTATTACCTTTTGGAAAAGAAACAGTTGAACTATCACTCAAAATTATTTTAATTAATTGAACAGTCCTAGTATTTCTGCTGAGTAAAGGCTCATGCAGCTGCTGGGGAAAGGAAAAAGAAAGAACTTTTACCAGGAATTGCCAGTGTTCTGGGTCTTTTTGATAATTTTGCTTGTAGAAAGTTAACAGTGCTTGTCATCGTTGTGTAAACACGGGGAAGGGAGGAGACTCCTGTGAGTCATCAGGGAGCCAAACTTACAGAATTTAATTGAAGAGCTGGAGCTTTTGTATTAAATGTACTACCTTCAGTTTCTTCACTTTACCAAGCCAAGAGGACAGCAAAGCGCTTTTGAGTGGTTTGAAATGATGAAGTGAACCTCAGGTCTGTAATAACAGACACTGGGCATTTGGGAACCTGCAAGGGTGGAAACACTAGGGCAAATTCATGGTGTGAAAAGAAAGATTACGATCAGACTGTATTTATGTTCAGACAGATACATGCAATTGTGAAGAATCATTAAATAACTGTTAACCACACCTGCACAGAGCCTCTGGCAATGCTGGCTTATACAGAATCTCAAGAACTGCCATGTGCCTGACATCATACCTTTGCAAGGAAAGAAAAGTCCTGGGTGTTAGCCCAAGACTGGTAAGTAAAACACAGTCCGCAGACTTGCGCCAGTTTAATGTCTGTAAGTGATTTTCTGGTGTGTCACACCTAGTACCTTCTGCCCTGTAAACCTGTCAGCAGTTCTGATTTGTTTGCTTATGACCAGGTCTTAACTAAACATCTCCAAATCTGTTTTAATGCAATGGCTACTTACCTCTAAGTCAGTCAGGACCACGAGGAGGGAGTAAGTATGCATGCATATAGGCAGTCCAGCACAAACAGTATCTTGACTTCTCTGGGATTGTAATTGCTGCTGTGACACCACAGCTGCTTGTTTGGGTTTCTTTTTATGTGGATAATTTTCCCTTTTAAAAACATTGAGAAGTTTTGACATTTTTTCATTATAGGAATGGTGTTTCAGAATCTTTTCATTTTTACTGTAAAAAATAATTGAACAGAAGCCTATGTGGAAGGGAGTCAATCAGGGTAAAGGTAGCAGAGGAAAAGGAAAAGGTGGTCTGAAACAAAGCTGAGATGAAGCGATGGAGATGTGGATAAAGCTGGAGTAGCTAGCACCAACCGAGCACACATTGTAGAGCAGTTCCACTCAGACTAGAAAATTTTCAGGATGCCCAAAGATCCCCAATTTGTCTGCTTCTGCTGGTGGAATTTTTTTGGACTGCTCACCCCTACAGCTTTCCTCAGGCTAGGGAGTTCTCTGGGTTTTCTTTTCCCATGGTGCCTTTGGAAGCAATTGTCTTTCATCTTGGAGTACATTGTTCCTGTCTTTCATGGCTAGGGATGGTTGAGAAGTGGAGGTTTTTGTTTGTTTAATTGAATAAAAATTATAAAAAAAAAATGAAAAAGTGAGGATTGAACAGCAGTATGTAATTCTTGAAAGAGGATGGGATGAATGAAGTTGATACCTTTTTTTACTTGCAATTTCTGTACAAAATATTTCCTCTTATTTTGTTTTCCTAATGAAAGTCTCTAGCAACTGAGAAGAATGGGAGACATGAAACATAAACAGAGCATGACTGATGCACAGAGGGATTCAAAGATTTGCAGAGTTCAGTATTCATATCTGAGAAGTGTAAGCTCTGGCACTTGACATTGATGGATCAGACTATGGAGATATTCACTCACCACTTCTGAGAGTCCTTATTCATTAGTTGATTTATTTATGCCATAAGGGTTTTGAAGACAGTGCATTTTTACTTTCTTCAGTTGACATGGAGTCAATGCTAAGAAACTTAGCAAAATCCAACATATTAAAGCTTTCAAGAGTTATCAGTGTTGTGGGGAAAATCTCCTCCTCCACTGCTACTTTAAATACTCATCATCTCTCTGTAAGTAAATCTCAGCAACTTGGACAGAGAGTTTGTTTTGAAGGCAGGATGTGATACCTTGTACCCTCTTACCCTACTTTGTCCTTTAAATGCACTATCATTAAAGGCTGGCCCCTTGAGGAAGATAGGTGTAGTCAGGTGCAGAGGTAAACTGAATAGGTGGGGCTGCATTCAAACCTTCAAAACTTTGGCCAGGCTCATGACTATTCCCAGCTGAGACTTTAATTAAATTGTGTTGGATATGAGAGTTAAATGTGGAAACTCTGTGTTCTATTATACTAGCTCGTGTTGCTGAAAGAAGTAGAGCCGTGCTTCTTGATTGAAGAGACAGAGTTAAGTGAATAATTCGCAACAAATAATTAATCTAAATGTTTCTAAATGATTCTTGCAGAATCTGATTATGGTTGAGAAAGATCCCTATTTATTAATGCCATGGGAGTCCCTTTCACAAGGGAAAGTTTATTTATATAAGATGAATGAGTTGAGGTATAGACTTGCAAGTTCTTCCTGAGTCATCAGACCCAGAAAACATGTATTTTATATAAGGTTAATACAATCTTTCAAACAAAAGCATTTATGAGTGTACTTTAACTGATGGGTATATGATGACTGACATTCCATAACCTCTTCTGCACACACCTACGCTGGCATACTTTTATACATAGGAGTAATCCTAATTAATTTGAGAAAATTGCTCTTGTGCATGAATGCATTCATTAGTATTTGAAACACCATGGTATGGCAAGTCTTCTCGATACAATCTTTATCTTACACTGAAGGAGGCCCACAGTGTCCCATCTGGTCTTTACGGCTACCTTAGCACTAGTAAAAACAACCCAGTACCTAGTCCTTGCCCCTAAAGGCTTGTATCCACATGGCTAAATTCTCTTCCTCACAAAGAAGTGGCCTCTTCTGTACTATCTAGAGGGAACTATCCTTTGTCCATGTTATCTCCTGAATATATGCATATGTGTTGCATGAGAAAGTACTAGGTTACAGGGGAAAGCCCGTGTCAGGAAGCTTGTTGCTAGTTAAACACTGTGGACAATTTCATGCCTACTCTTGAGCTGGTGTCCTCGCTCCTTTTAGTTTGCAAGTGCAAAATATAACTTAAGTGAATATTTGTGTTCATTTCACATCTTGAAGCTTTGATAAGGTGTTACTGCTCTCATCTGTTCTTTATGGGAAAGAGCAGCACTGTTGTTCTCTCCAGCAGTGTACTTTTGGGGTTGTATTGGCTGGGTTTCTGTCCCAGTGATGCTGAAGAGTTTTGCCCAAGAACATTGCAGGGAAATTGTCTTTCTCGGTGTGTTGTAAATCTTCCCTTTCAGAGATAAGATTTTATACAGCCTAAAAAATTATTTTGATAAACACCATTGCAATTTGTCACAAGGAAACTATTGGCTAGGGTATTAAAGGGTTGGAAAGTTATAGCATTAAGGAGAGTGGTTTGAGTAGTGGAGAAGGTTGAGAATTTCATAGGCACAAAGAAAATAGAATCTACAAATCAAAGACATAATAGTGAGTTTGAACTGAAAATTTGTACCTTTAATAATTTCTAAATATGTAGATTCTGTTTTGCAGATCGTGAGTTTTCAGACCTGCCTGAAGATATAAATGCCTGCACATGTTGTCACATCAAGGAATTGTCATAATCTCATCCCAAAGCAGATGTCTGTAGTACATGTAGTGATTTTCACCTTGCAGTGCCCGTTTCTGTTAGCTGAAAGGAAGCCTATATCTTCCCAAGTGATCACCTGGGATGTATTACAGAGCTACAAAACTATTTAAGGTGAATTCCAGTCTGTCAGTCTTCTCTTAGGAAGCACCTAAAGTGGAGGTGCCCCAGTTTTTAATGTTTGAGATACCCTGCTTATTCATTAAGATTATTTATGAAGAGATTATTTCTGTAAGATAATTGATTGTGAAAAGAAAAGCTACTTTTGTCATGAATCAAACTTCATCCTGGAGCTGAGACTGGATTTAACATAGTGAACTAGACCAAAACATTGTGTATGGTGAGAAGGATTGCCCCTCAAAATTTATTTGCTGCTTAAAAGCCACACACTGTGTTCCACCTCGAGCATTGCAGATATTCTCTTCTTTTACCTGTCTACCTCTCACTTATCATTCTTTCTGATATGAGTTGCACAGAAGGACGTTTCACATTAGGCTGTTTTGTAACATCTTTCTGTGAAATGCCAGAACATTAGTGCTTGCTCCAGGAAAAGGTGAGTTAATATGTCGTTTTATGTGCTCTGATAGTTGCCTTGCTTAATCAATAGTAAAAAGGATGTCTTTATTGACACTGAGCACTCTCCAAAAGTGTTCTTTCCACTGTTAGTGATATGTTGCTTAACAGAGCCAGCTTAAGCTTGCCACACTGAGTTTTATGTTGTTTGTGTTGCACTGGTTGGTTACTTCTTTCTGTTAACTTTTCATGTACAATTTAATTAAGTTGCAAATAATAGGACATGTTATCAGATGGTATGGCATTATTAATTTCAGTGAAGTGTTGTGTGATGAACTAGCTAAAGATCTGGACAATAATTTATACATTATTCATATTTAACTGTCTGTGCATTTTGGATGAAGATAGTTGCTGGCATATGTGATTGCAACCCTGCTGCTGAAAGAGGTGTGTCTGTTTATGCCAGTGAGGTGCTTGACTGTTGGTATAAATATAATGGCATGGTAATTACTGGTTATAGATACAATGAAGATCAAAGTTGGTTTTTTTTTTTATTTAAATCCAGAATGCTTTTATTATCCTGGAAGCATGCTTACTGTCTTCTCCTGTGAAGAATGATAACCAAGAGGATGATGTTTCAGAGCTAGAAAACTAAGTGAAAAAAATTATTTTTTCTGCAAATATTTTTGTTTGTATTAATTGCCCATGAATTGTGAACAGTATTTGCAGGTGTCCTATTATACAAATTAATCATGACTTATTGTGGCCAAAAACCACTACCACCAAAAAGAACACCTTTATAATGCCTGTAATGCTCATACTTGCTGTTTGTATAAAAAAAAAAAAAAGAAAAAAAAAAGGTATGGTTTCTTTTTTTCTGATTAGACTACTTATGGAATGAATTCATCTAATGCATATATGAATAATAGGGAAAATGATAAATACGCTAACAATATCTAGTATTAAAAGTGTTTTCCTTATGTATCTGAAAATTTAAATAAGTGTAGTCTGATTTCTTAGCAAAGCAAATAAAATGTATATACTAGAAAACAAACTGTTCACAAATATTCCAGATGGAAGTTGGCTTTCAACAGCAAATGGCAATCCAAAGTTTTCATACTTCTCACTGAAAGGTGTATGCAGTGTGACACAACATGTTGTGACTCCCTAGCAAAATGTTGCAATTCATATTGGTCAAAGTATGTAGTATTTCAGAGCTATGCATAATTTGTGATTGCAACAATCCCAAACAGGATACAAGCAATGGGAGCATATAAAATGTGTTCAGTGTTTCCATCTCATTCATAATTTTGACTCAGCAGTTCCAGCTGATTAATAGTAGTTTCTCCAACCAGCCTGGATTGACTAAGGGAATTCACTTTAACGTATTCAAGTGTTTTCATTAACCTTGGCCTATGCAAAAGTGGCTTTCTAAATTGGATTCACTGCACTAATTTTGGTGCCTGTGCTATTGTGTATTGCATCAAGCAACAAAATAAGCAAGAAACAAAGTGGTAAAAAGTATTATTTAAACTGGAAGTGAGGCAGAATTCATTAAAAAGAGAATATGGACCATGCTCATTATAGGATTTGCTAATGCTCACAAGTTCTTCCAGCTAAATATAATGTATGCAAATGATTATTTATGAGCAATTATTATCAACAATACTAATAACTTCAATACTACTAATAATAGCTATCTGGACTAATTAACTGTTTTGAATTGAATGTTGTAATATTTGCAAGTTTTCTCAGTTTTCTGGGAACTAAATAAAATCAACCTCGTTGCTTAACACAGAACTCCGTTTCATACAATACAATTCTGGGCTTGGAGACAAGATTTTGAACCAGAATAAAGAGGTGGTGAAGAAAGTTTCTGCTTGTGCCAACAAAATAGATAGTGGAATAAATTAAACATAAATACATTGAACATGTTTTCTCTGTTCATATGAAACCAATTCATTCCGCTAAAGTGCAAACGGCTCAGTTGAGAGTTTTGTACCGGAAACACTGTGTTTTGATGGTTCCAAAAGGTTTAGGGGAATACTGTTCTTGTGTTGGTTCTTTTCTGTTTTTCTGGTTAGAAAAAAAAAAATTATCTATAGGCAAGGGTTTTTGTTTTTTTTATTCCTTCCTGGATGTGAGTAGGGGGAAAAGAAAAGAGAAGAAAAATCTTGATGTTGCTATGAACAGAAAGTAGAAGGCATGGAGCACAGAAAAGGGGATCTTCTTTCTTCTACAGTGAAGAATGGTTTAAGCTTAAAATGGTTTAAGCACTGCATATTGTGTGTTAGTCTGCAGATTCCACGGGACCTTGTTCTCTCTGTTTGGGCAGTGAGGTACCATGCATATGAGCCCTATGTAAGACATAAAAATAAGTGTGAATGATAGCAATGCAGATAATATTGCTTCTTATAAATAATAATTAATGCTAATTAATGTTGACTCTGTATGTTGTGGCTTGGATGAAACTCTGGCAGGAATTGGCAGATATGCTGATATGAAATCTCCACCCACAGAGATCTGCTGAAAGAGCAGTATCTGGTGTAAGGGGATCTGCCCTTGTAAGTGCAAGGAATACGAAGTTTTTCTTAATGCTTTTCCTTTTTGCAGAGAAAACAGGCTTATAGCTTTAGAGTCTGTCTGCATACACATGTCTCCAGGAGCTACGGACGTGGAATGAATGCAAGATCAGATCATGTTCCTTATGTAAGTTTATAAACAGTGTTTCATGTTCATTGAAAATAGCACGTGTAATACAATGTTCTCCAATAATACTGGCCCTTTCCTGTGTGAAGATGTAGATTCCGATGCATTTGTTCAGGACAG
The DNA here is from genome assembly GCF_000695815.1 of Acanthisitta chloris. Lineage (NCBI taxonomy): Eukaryota > Metazoa > Chordata > Aves > Passeriformes > Acanthisittidae > Acanthisitta > Acanthisitta chloris. The sequence continues at coordinate 13,769 of NW_008678517.1, forward strand.
GTGATGCCCTTTCCTGAATTGTGTGGGAGGCTGCTGAGCCATGCTGCTGTGGCTGTACCACAAGATGCAGGAAGGCATGCTACACGAACTGGTGCCGATAGGGAGGCTGACGCCTCCTCACTAGGCTTTGGTAAATCAGTATCTGCATGTGTGTCCACACATATGCATACTATTTTTCTCTACCACTTTCCTCCCACTCTGAGCTGTCTTACTTTTCCGCACTGCCCTTGAGCCAGGAGGTCAGCGGTACCAGTTCTTTTTTGCCAGTCATGCTTTTCCTTCTGTATTTTATCCTCTAGTTGTTACTTTCCTTCTTTCCAGTGTAGGAGGAACAAGAGTAATTTGGCTGATTTAACGTTTTTCTGAGAAGGAAAGTGTAAGACTTAGAAAAACAGGTTGCTGATTTTCGCGTTCAGGCAAAATGCGTAGGGGGGACATACTTTTTCTTAAGGGAGGAGATTTTTATTACAAGGGTGAGAATTTGCCCTAACAGAGCAGTTCTTCATATGTTCCCCTGAGACACAGGAGTCAGGAGTCTGAGTGCTGGGGATGTTATGGAGGATCTGAGGCTGCATGTGACTTGCCATCACAAAATAATCCAGCTTCCCAGAGGGAGAGAAAGGTGGCCTCAAATACAAGAAGGAGGAGGAGAGGAGGAAGTGCCTGGTTGTTCCTGGCTTGGTGGGGAGAGTTGCAGGGTCTCTGGTCACTGTGCCCAGTGAACACACTTGCTGAGAGCTGTAGACCAGGCCATTGGCTAGAATCGCTCTGTGACTCCATCAGCTGCCTCGCAGCAGGTATACGCTAGAGAAGAACTGGGCCTGTGGAGCTGTATTAACTGGCATTTCAAAGGGAAGATAGTCTGTTTTCTTGTTTGTTTGTTCACTTCCCACTGGGGGATCAGTTGTATATTGAGATGACTTGACTTGATACACACCTTCTTAGCAAATATGTTGATTCAACGTTTAGAGGATCATGTTTCTTTGTGGTGCAGAGTTATTTATTACAGTATTTGTGGTAGGCTGATGACACTCTTGTGATGATCAAAAAGAATAAGTTGTGTATTTTTTTAAGAATGTGTTAAACCAGTTCTGTCAAAATAGAGATAATAAATACCAGTAATTGTTTAGTCAGTTGAAAAGGAATAATTCCCCACAATTTTTGAAAACACCCTAGGTAATGATTTGGCTGAATGTCTGTGAAGAACCTATACTTACCTCTGCATTTCTGAAGCTAAGCATAGAGTACTGTACTTGTTTTATACAAGTCTGGAATCTGAGAAGCTAGAATTTTTCCCTGATTTTGATAAAGAATGTCTGCATAAAGTGGGCTATCTATCAGTGTTCAGATGTCATCTTCTAAATTGCTTTGGCAGGAGTGAAATGCTAGGAAAGCAAACATAGACTACACCTTCCTTCTTAAACTGAGAAAGCTGATAGGCAGGTGGGCAGACACTAGGGAGATGGCACAGGTTCTGCCAGTTTAGGGAAGGTCGTTAGTGGAAATCCTAACAGATGAGCCTGGGACTGATCTGACTTAACATTTTCCTTAATGTCTTGGGTGTAGAGGGTTGGAACTGTCTGATGAAATTCTCTGCTGATATAAGACAAGGAGGCATTGCCAATGTAGAAATAATGTCCAGTTCTTCCCATACTGGGAGTGTGAGGGCAGGAACAATGAAAACAAACTAAATGTTTAATAGCTGAGGGCTTCTGCCTTTAGTGGAAATTGTTGGTCCCTAGAAGACAATGCAGCGCGAGGTGGGAAAGAAAGTGATAAAGATTTGGAAATGCTAATTGACTACAGAATAACTGTGAGCTTCTGGCGCAATCTGGGGAAAGCCAAATGGAAACAGAGTGGTCATTAATGGATTAGGTTTGCAATTAGGAGGTTACTAAAAATGAGATTCTGTAATAACCTCACAGCTGGAGTAGGAAGAGGAACAAACCTAACTGGAGCTTCATGAACTGATGGATAGGGCTCCTGGTTCAGAAGTTAACAGTATCAGGGGATAGTCTAATGACACAAGGCTAACCCAAACCATATTTCCAATGAGAAAGGCCTGTGTGCTTTATTTAGCTATATAGTGCATATAGAAAGGGATATCCAATAGGTAATTTTAATATTGAATGATGTACCATTTTATTCCACTTAATTTTCATTAATTTCTGCATGTATGACATGAATAATGAGCTCCATAAAGTTTAAAATAATTGGTCTTGTGTCAACAAGCAGCGGAGATCAGGCTGTCTGCCACTAGTGACAGTTGGCTTAATTTGGTACTAGTACTTAGCAGTTATGCAGTGCTTTAAAATTTCAAATATTAGCTAATTAGTCATCACACCAATTGCTTTAAATATTATCAACCTTCTAGATGGCTAAATAGCTGTTGTTATCCCTGTTTCAGAGATGAGGAAATTGAGACACAGATGGGCTAGTTAGATCCTTGTGCATCTTTAAATATATAGGTATTTCAAAGGCACATACTGTTTCAAGGTCCAACAAGTCTATCAACTTGTTAGACCTGATTCAGCATCCACTGAAGCCAATGGAAATCATTCTAGCAACTTCAAAGGATCCCCTTGCTGCCTAATTGGATGACCCTGCTTCCTAATATTACCTACCTAGTGTAGTGCACTTTGAGATCAGTTGGTGAAAAGCACATCTGCCCCAGAATTCAGCACCCTTAGTGTGGCTATAGAGGACAAACAAGCAGCAAAAGTGACGAGGCTTGCTCAGCAACCAGTGAGTGAGTCCCAGAGGTGAGACACCTGGATTCCTGAGTGCTCTCTTTACTAGAAAAGTAATTTAAGAGCATAAAAATATTGATTATACAATATGAGATTTTTCAGATGTTCCTAGGGAAGAATCACCTGTTGATTTTTGGAAGGAATAGCCAGGTATTTTGACAGTCTCATCGTACATTTCTCAGTCTATTCAGACATCCAGGTGACTTTTAATACCTATCCCTACACTTCAGTGCTGTGTGGGAGTTAAAACTTAAATAGACACATCTGTTGTGCTTTCCCTGAAAACTCTAAAACTCAGCAACATGGTTTTTATGTTGCTTTTTAAAACCTGAAGAAAAAAGGAAAAGGAAGAAAAACCTCTTAGCCTCAGTTGTAATGCTGAAGGATCCTGAAAATCCTTTATGAAGTGGCCAGCAGCTTTGCAGTGTCAACTAAATATGACATACCTAGTCAAATTTTGACCAGTTGTGTATGATCTTATGGTTCAGCTGTGTTCCTTGAAAGGTGGAAATAACCCTTCACAGATTCAGGAATGTGTTCTCATGTGTATTAAATCAGAGTTTTCATTTCTTGGTCATTTACTATGCTTCACATAAGAATTATTTATTTCTGCAAATGTTCTTGCCCTTAAGGATTTGTGACAGCATAAAAAAATGTAAAAGCATATGGAAAACAGCCTTTTATCAAAATATATGAATGAATTTCATTTAATGTTAACATTTACTTGGTCCTGTTAGTCAATAATGCAGAATTGTCCAGGCTTTGAAAGATGAACTGAGAGTGGGAAAGCTACATGCTTCTTTTGCCTGCCTTCCCTGCCAGGAATGTTGCAGTGTGTGGGAAATGTCGCAGTAACATGAACATGCAGAACAATCCTGTCTCTGGGTCAAAACCCTATGGTGTGCTCCCAAATAAAGCTTTTTGTGTTTGTTACAACAGCAAGTGGGAAATGACAGTCATTGTAAGAAAGACCCCTCCTTAGTTTTCTTTCTGTAACAAAAAAATTCTGAGAGAGTTCTGTTCCTCCACATGTTTCAAGGTGTCAGATATTATTGGGGCATTGCAGTCAAACCAGTGTGTTTACAGCACATCAAAGAGGTGAAATGAGCCAGAGAGATGAAGGCT